>NW_009623810.1:100882-105537 GCF_000690535.1 Cariama cristata
TGGACTTGATGATCTTTGAGGTCTTTTCCAACCATAATGATTCTATGATTCTATGATTCTAAGCTCTGCTGAGACTGTCCTGTGCCTGCTTCCTCTTGGCTCAGAGCTTCAGGATGGAGACAACACCCGTACCCCCTCACCATTCTCTTTATTTACAGACACAACATCAACTGGGGGTGTGGAGATGAGGAACAACACCTTGTGAAGCACCTGCCCACCCAGACAGCACTGTGGCTGCAGCAAGGTCTTTGCAAGCTCTGCACAGTGGGAGGGCCGGTGGGTGCACGGTGCAGGTTCCACGATGTGGGGAAGCCAGCTGGTCAACCAGAAGGCAATACACCTCTCCGTGGCTGAGCCTCCTGTGCCTTCTGAGTAATCTATTTCCACCGGCCGCCCACCATGGTCTTTCCACGGGCAGCCTTTGACCTGGAAAGGAAGCAGAAAAGCACGTGCAAAAAGGCATTAGTGAAAGGAGGGACAAGGTGGGTGCCATCAGCAGTCCTGCAAAGAGGACCGAGCCAAGTCTGGTTGATGTTCACTGCCCTGTGGGGAAGAAGGTCTTCAGTGGTCCCAGGTAAAACCCTGGGACCTGAGTCAGTCTGTGTGTTTTGGGACTCTATAGGAACAAGCTCATGCATTTTGCGAGGTGTTTCTAAGGACCTCCAATTCCCTTCCCATGTTTTTCCCCCCGCAAGGATCCTTCAGGGAAGAATTGATGAGTTGCATCTCCGGTTGCAGAGGGATAACGATGGCTGCAGGATCCTTCTCCCAAGAACCAGAAGCTGTGAAGTTGTTAGCCAGGACCCACCACATCGCTATCCTTAACCAGCATCAGGGGAACAGGCACTACTCTGGGTCTGCAGAGAGGAGGAGGAGGAGGAGGAGGCTCGGGTGGACAGTGAAGGGCATCTCTGGCATGTCATCCTGAGAGTGACCAGTGCAGCTTTGGCCGCCAGTCCTTGACATTGCCTCCTCCCTCAGCCCTACCACTAGCCTGATGTCAGCCCCGACGTCCATGCAGCACACGTGCAGTGGGAGACACACAGCACTCAGGCCATGTCTGTACTCACCCTTTGCTGCAGTAACAGGCCATGTTGGGGCAGAAGAGAAGAGAGATTTGGTGTTAGTGGCCAGGAGATGCTGCTACCTGACAGACGGGGCAGGCTGAGAACCTCTCATGTGAGACAGCAGGGCAGGATGGGGATGTGAGAGCAGCATGGTACTCCCAAAGTGGGGGTTAAACACCCACCTCCACCCTCCTATGAAGGGTCCCCCAGTCCTGTGCAAAGAACATGGGCACGGGCACAGACTCCCCTGACTTTGTGGGGCTGCACAGCTCCCACAGACCGTGGGATTTCCCCTCCTGCACAAGCTGGGGTCTCCAGCACCTTCTCTGAGATGCTGGGCAGAGCCACTGCAGGGATGGGGGGCAGCTGGAGGCTGGCAGGACCCTGCAGGACATAAGGCTCTAAGTGCAGAGGTCCCCAGGGTCCATCTCAGGCCAAGGTCTCTGGGGTAGGGGGAAGCTGGTGGAGGTGGGAGGCAATGGGGGGGTCTGTCAATGGGAGCAGAGCAGCATGGACCGAGGTCCCTGGGCCAGACCTGCAGGTCCATGAACACTGGGTGCCAGTAGGACCAGAAGCAGGAGTAGGAAGGACAGGAGGTGGCTCTGTGAGGGTGCAAGAGAGCCAGGAGATACACAGGGAAGGAAGTGGGGCCAGGGGAACAAGGAGCTGGATGGGCAGGAGGTGTCAAGGAAGGATGCTCAGCCTGCCCAGGGACTTACACTTTTTGGTGGTCACTAACGCGGTTTCGGAGGACGTTGATCTGCAAGAGAAAAGCAAGCAGATGATGAAGCCTGGCAAGATGCCCCCTGCCTGGCTGGGGATGAGGGTTGGGGCAAAGATGCATCACTGCCCCCAGCAGTTCTTGCATGGGGAAGAGAGACAGCACAGGGCTGTGATGTGCAGCATAGCGGGAAACGCACATCCCCAGGACATCCCCAGGAGCACACGTCCCCAGGAGGTAGGAGGTTGCAGAGCCACCACACAACACCTTCACCAGCTGCCACATCCTCCAGCATTTCATAGCTGTGTGCTCAGCCTTGCCAGGGTGGCTGGCAACCGCTGAGAGGGTTAGTTTGATCCCGGCTCATCTCCAAAAGGGAGGCAGATGTGACTTTGCTTTCAGTGGTGCAG
Source organism: Cariama cristata (assembly GCF_000690535.1). Lineage (NCBI taxonomy): Eukaryota > Metazoa > Chordata > Aves > Cariamiformes > Cariamidae > Cariama > Cariama cristata. The sequence goes on from NW_009623810.1 coordinate 103,081, forward strand.
AGCCTCATGGATGTTTGTGCACAAAAGAGGGCACAGTCCTTTCCTGATGCAGCCAGCTTTCCTGCGACAGCACCGTCACCCAGACAACCCACCCCATCTCCCAGACCGGGAGCAGAAGGAGCAGCCAGGCACACGGAGGGCAAGCAAGCTCATGGAGGACCTCGCGGTTCACCTCGTATTTCTGCCGCTTGAACTTTTCTTGTAGGTCAAATTTCTCAGCCTCCAGATCACGGATGGTTTGCCATAGCTCCTTGGCCTTGTCCCTGTGGGAAGAGCCGGCTGGTGTCAGGGCAGAAAAGGGATGTGGCTCACAGGGACGTCACTGCAGGGAACAGGGCAGTGATGCCACCATCTCGCCTGCTTCCCCAGGACGAGTCTCTGCAGGCTCCATGCCCAGGCGGGGATGTGTGAGCCAGGCGGCAATGCCAGTCCCAGGCGTGCGGGAGGAAGGGGACATGCGTGTCCCACGCGTGGGAGCCTGGCTCCCTCTGATGGCCGGCACTGCCAGCAGCAGCCGAGGAGCCCATTTCCCCAACGAGGTGTCGCAGCCCATCTCCCAGCTGTGCCATCACCCTCTTGTCTGGGCTGCAAGCCCCAGGCAGCCCGGCCCGGCCTAGGATCCCGCCCCAGGCGGTGGGACCCAAAGCAGAGCCCCTTGCCCTGGACATCCCTCCTGCAGCCCATGCTCACCTCAGCTTGTCTTCATTGAGATGGTCGATGTTCAGGGGTTTCCGCCGTTCACTGAGGATCTTCTTCTTCTTTTCTCGCTCTGTTTGCTTCTTCCCACCCTTTTTCTCTGACTGATGAAACCGTGAGTCCGTTGGAGGGAAGGAAATCTGCCCAGCCTTTGCTCTACCCCTGTCCTCAGTTCTGCCCCCAACACCCTCAGCTTTTGGGAGGCCAGAAGCACATGAGGTCCTCAAGGAAAATTTGGTAAGAGTGGTCAAGACACCCTCCCCACCCCCATCCCTGTCCTGAAGTGAGGCTGGACCCGTCCTGGCCAACATCTGCAAAGCAGAGCTCTCGGCTCACTTTGGCCCTCCAGCCGCTGCTGTGACCCAACAACAGTGGCCTGTCTTCTGCTTGTAGAAACCGCAGTCTACCAACACTGAGAACATGCACAGTGCTGGGAGGCCAGCCCATGGTTGAGCCCTTCCCAGGAGCACCAGTGGTTTCATTGCAACCACCCAGGGTAGGATCACACCTTCTGCATGTAGCCTCCAAAGTGCAGCATGTTGGAGAAAGCTTTCTTCTTCCGCTCTTACTCCTCAGCATTATTCCGCGCCTCCTCTTCCTCTTTGCGAGCTTTTTCTTCCTGCCAGGGTCAGAAGTGGGTCAGGAGTGGAGAGATGGAGACCTCACAGACCAGCTTGCATGTAACACACAGTTCATGCTCCCATGTGCTCCGTGGCCGGGCTTGGGCTACCCAAGATCGGTCCAAGCCCCCGACCCCCGAAGAGAGACTCACGGCCATGCGGGCTTGGCGCTCCTTCTCCCTCTCGCTGCGAATCCGCTGCTGCTCTGCCCTCTCCGCTCGCCGCTGTTCCTGCAGAAGAAGAGGCTATTGGCTTGGACACCCCGGGGAATCTGCATTGTCTCTGTCCTTAACCTCACATCCCTAACCCCAAAAGCCCCAAAAGCCCCAAGGACAGATCTGCTGCTCCCACGTCTCCCAAGGGAGCATGTGGACGAGTGACCATGGGAGAAGGTGCATCTCTGTTAGGCACCGTAGCATCGCAGCAGCCAGACCAGGGGCTTCCCAGATACTGGGGTACAAAGTCTGGCTCAAATCTCAGGCTGTGTCTGGCAGGGACATGGGATGTCTCAAGTCTTACTGTCAGGACTATGGGGAAAGGATCACAGCTGTGTGCCCAAAGGGGAGAGGTTGGCAACAGCAACAGCGGAGGAAGGTTGCAAACATACAATCCTGTCCTTGAGGGACAAGAGCTCCTCTTCCTCCTTCTTCCTGCTCTCAAAGTGGGCTTCGATGAGGGCCTGCAGTTCATTCAGGTCCTTCTCCATGCGCTTGCGATGGATGTCCTGCACCGGATAGAAACAGCGGTGATGGCTACACTCGCATGAGTGAAGCCCTCCAGGAGCTGCAGAGCTGCTGGGCGCAGTGTGAAGATTGCCAGTGAAGGGATCACCTCGCTGGCGTTGACATTGAGTGTACTACTTACATCAAAATCCAGTCTCTCACCATCTGGGATTTTGGGAGGCACCAGGTTTGGCATGAAGACCCTGCAATTGAAGGTGAGCGGGAGGATGGTGAGCCTGCAGCAGAATCCTGGGACAGGACGGTGCCTTTCATCCATGCACTGATCTAGCCAGTCCTCCTCTCTGAGCCTTGTAGTCCCCAGGGATGAGGAGTGAGAACATTTTGAGGACAGTGAAGTGTAATGCTGCTTGCTGGAGGTTGCCAGCTGGACAGCCTCAGAGGAAGACCTCTGGCATTCC
>NW_009623810.1:105568-119493 GCF_000690535.1 Cariama cristata
GGCGCCTGCATGGCTGGAATAACTCTGCAAGCTGCAGGCAACTTGGCCACGACCCTTTGCCAGGCACCCTGGGGCTGGCAGCCACCCCACTGCTCACCCTATAGAGCACAGAGGACCTGTTTGCTCCAGTGTGATCTGGCACAGGGAGCTGGAAACCATCCTTTCATCCTCTGTGGGCTTGAGGAAGGGCAGGAGATGCTCAGTAGGGGCACATAAAGACACAAAGGGATGAAGAGATCACGGCTGAGGACAGATCTGCGTCTCACACCACAGCATCCCAGGGATCCATGAGGACCCACAGGTTCGTGGCAATGGTTCGTGGCCCCTCTCCTTCAGACAGATCCTCCTGTCCCTGGGATGCTGGCACTCATGCAAATGCATGTCTCATGCCAGCCATGGCCAGGACCATACTGCAGAAGCAAGACCCTGGCTGTACCATGGGCTATGTACCCCAGGCTGGGGCGCACGCAGATTTTTTCCAGTTGTAGGGCCATGGGGCAGCTGGGTTTCCCCCAAGGAGCACACAAAATGCTTCAAAACTTCCAAAAGACTTCATTCTCAGGATCCCCTGCATACCCCGTGTTTATCTGCCTGTTTCTCTCTCTTTCTCTCTCCATGTCTCAGTCCCGCTCTGCTTTCATGCTTTTGAGGTCTTGCTATCCCATGCCCTTTACAGATCATGGTGCTAAGCCCATCACATGGAGCCTCTGCCCTGGCACAGCTCCCAGGTCAGACTTTGAACCAGAGAAAATGCACTGACACTTACTTGGGTTTTGGCTTTGTTTCACCTGCAAGTCCCCAGGAACAGGAGAAAAAGACAACGTTAGTATCACAGAAGGCATTTCCTTTCAGATTTTGACCCAAAACCTCTACTACCCCTCTTTCCCGGCAGCACAGGCTGCACTGTGGATCACCCTCCAGCAAAGAGGCATGCAATGAGGTGTCTGTGTGCCGAAACCCGGGACACATGTTGATGCTCCTGGCTGAGCAGAAAGGCGTTTGGTACCTCCTTATAGCGGTGAAGGGACAGTCCCTCCCACCCCAGAGAGAAACGAGGATGGATACTTCACCTTCCCCAGGCTCCTGCTCTCGGTCCCCCTCTCCACCTGTGGAAAACATGATGCTTTGGCTCCCGGAGGGCAGCCCTGTTGTGCACCCTGCCCACAGACACAGTGGGGTGGTTCAGCCAGGCTGTTCCCCTCTGCCCCATGTTTATCCCCACTGCAAAACTCAGCTCCATCCCTCCAGGAGGAATGGGGAGAGAGCAGGTTCGTCATGGACATCCCTCACTCACAGGCAGACTAGGAGAGCCCCAGGTCCTCTCCAGGAGGAACCCAAGAACTCAGGCTGGGAAAGCAGTAGTGCTGTCCTCTTCTGTATTTTGGGTGAATTTCTTACCTAGGCAGCACAAAGCCATCCCTCCTGCAGGCCTCCTCCTCCCGCCCCAGCCCGGGGGGAGGATGGGGCCAGGGCAGCTCTGAACCATTTACCGCAGCATCTCTCTCTTCAGCAGCAAGTGAATACAACACCAAAAATCCCCATTACAAGGGCCCAGTGTCTTGGGGGATTGGGATCAGGGCTGAAATGGCCAAAACGGTTTCTCCTCTGCTCCTGCTTTACCTTCTTCTGGTGCTCTCGTTTCATCATCTTGGTCTGTTTCAGAAGCAATGGGGAGAATATGAGCATCCGTGGGTAAGGGCAGTCACATCCCCCCAGCAGAGAGGGGTCCCAGCACCCTAACTCGGGGGGCACACTAGGATCCGAGCCTGCCCCACCAGCCATGACACACACCAAGGAACCCCGCCTGCTCCAAAGACTTTGGGACAACTCCCAAAGTTCAGTGCTCTTTGGATGGTGAGACACACCAGAGCATGACCCCAGCCCTGGAAATCCCCCTGCTAAGGCTACGGGGACCTCTTGGTGGAACAGGCTTAACCCATTTTTGGCATTATTTCAGAGTGCTGGACACAAACTGTTTGATCAGCAACCAGCAGAAAACATCATTATCCTCGCGGTTGCAGGGCCAAGGCATGCGGTAGATCAGGAAAAGGCAGCTCAGTTTTGACATCTTACTGGAAACCGCAGAGGTGGGGGAGAGCTGCCCCTCTGTGCTACTGGCCCACTGTCACGGGCCGTGCTGGGACGTCCCAGACCCTGCTAGGCACCCCACCAAAGCAGAGCATGGCTCCAACCGAGCCATGGGAGCTCGCTGGCGAAGCCACCACTCACCTTCTGCCGTGGTTTCTTCAGTCTCCTCCTCTGCCTCCTCTACCTGTTCTTCCTGACCTGTGGAATAAAGGGCAGAGTGAGTCCGACAGCCACAATTCCCGATGGCTCCCCACGGACCCCGGTATCAGGACAACTGTGGCACGGAGCCAGCTGAGAGAGAGATCTGGGGGAGACGTAGCCGCAGGAGAAAGAAGCAGCAGCTCGGAAAGCAAAGTGTTTCCCTCTAACCTTTGCCCAAAGGCTGCTCTCTGTGCTTGGGTAGGGCAAAAAAAAACCGAATTAAAGGGTTTATAGCCACCTCCTGGTTTGGCCTTCATTCCCTCTCGTACTATCGTGCTCTTATACCCCAGGATGGTGGGGAGTGATTTCTATTGCTTTCCTCTGGCCAGCAAAGAACAAGACTGGCGGGTACTAGGGGATGTGCCTTTAGCACCTTCGCAGTCTTATTTTGACACTGGACTGTCGGAGCATTTTCCCACTGGAGGGAGCAGCATCCCCACGAGAGTCCTCCACTGGAGTCAGAGCCATGATGGGGCCCAGAGGTCCCGGGAAGACTTATAGTCCCACAGCAGGAGAGAAGGAAAGACAAAGAAGCTAGCAAACCACAAGGGCATTTGGGCGATAGATGTAAGAGAGAAGCCACAGACACAGGAGCAGATACGCACAGCACAGCAGGGCAGGAAGGGGGGAGTGCAAGAAGAAAGAGAGAGAAGTGGAAGAATGAAAGAAAACCATTTCCCAACCAGGGAGAGGCAAAAGACACACCGACCCACGACATATTCACAGCAGCAGTGGAGAGATGAAATAAAGAAAGGTGCAATAACTACCGTCTTCTTCCTCTATCCATTCTTCCTCTTCTGAGCCAAGGAGGAGGGAAAGGAATAAGCGCAGAGGTTAGTCAAACGCCATAAAGCTGCGGAGCGTAGCTATGGCGTGCGTGAGACGAGCACTGTAGCACTGCAGTGGTTTCTCCCTTGAGCCCCTCTTTGCTTTTAACGTTCAGGGTGTTTTGCCATGCAGCAGCCCGCGCTGCCTGGCAGTGCCCTGAAGCAGCAAGAGGCTCAGCAAAGCCCAGCTCCCAAACCCAGCCCCAAACACACAGCTCAGCTGTGTCCCAGAGCGGCTGCATGCATCATGGGGTTTGCTTCTTCATCAGGCTGAGGCAGTTGGAGGTTTGTGCTTGAGCATCACTAATATACATTCAGCTGAGGCTCCAGCTCCCGCTGAGTTATTGGGCTCACACCTCTGCCAACGCCGGAGTCCAACATTTCCACCCCTGTTTGGAGTTAAGGGGTCACTCTGACAAAAGAGTTCCTAAGAAAATTCAGACTGATTTGGATCCTACTAATGTTTCAGGTGGAGAAATCTAGAACATGGTCTCATCTGCCTTTCCTGGACATGATTTGCCCATTGCAGACAAGAAGCTTACCACCAGAACCCACCCAAGCAAAACACTGAACCAACAGCACTTTTCTCTTGGTCCTTGCAACCACCGGTGAAACACCTACCTTCTTCCACGTACTCCTCTTCACAGAGCACACGTGCGCAAAGGAGAGAGGGAAGGGAAAGAAGACGCAGGTTATTGAACTTGCTGTGATCGTTTTTTAGCTTCAGCCTCAGAGTAGCTGCAGATGCTCCACGTCCTCTTACCTTCCTGCTCCCTGCAAAGCACAACACAAATTTGTGGAGTTACGGCGATCTGCTGCAACATGTGTGTCCATCAGTGAGGCCAAAGGGGAGCTTGAAATTTCCTCAAGGATGGCTCCCCTTTTTCATAGCAATGGGCAATGAGTGCTGGGCAGGCTGTTGTGTTGGCTCGCTGTAAGGTGGCCGTGGGGATGGGACAAGACCCAGATCACACTGCCGATAGCAGCAGCTGAAGTGCTCAGCTGACACTTCAACAGTGGTCAGAGCACAACATCATTTTGCAGATCGAGAAGATCGAGTGACCATGGCCTGTAATCCTAGAAATGGGCATTTCACATCCCATTTTTGCCCCAAAGTCCTTTCCTGACCTTGGGGGAGACGCACAGTCAGTCCTCGGGTGTGCCCAGGGGACCAGGGGATGCTGGACACAGGGGTCAGACTGATTGCCAAGACCTGCGAGTCAGCCCTGGCATTTAAACGTAAGAGAAGGATTCAGATCTACTTTTTCTGCTGGTGGATGAGAAGTAGGAGCTGTGTTTGGATCCCTATAACCACGTATTGCAGATATTGAGCTCCTTCTCTCCAGGGTGCACCTCAAGGCCCAGCAGCCTTCACCAGCAAAAGCTGCACTCAGATTTGGGCCTTGGGGAGTGATGCTCTGGATGTGGCAGTAGGACCCCATCAGCAAGAGGCTGATGACACCAGGTTTCCCCAGCTCTATCTCACTGATTTAGACTGCAGCATTTTTATTGCAGGGACTCTCCCTTGCCGTGTATGTGCTGATACAGCTCCTAATGCAAAACTCCCCGCTCCTGGGGCTCTCGGCACTATCACAGCAGCACTGCAGATGGACTCGGGGTGGGAGGATTTCATGCTGGGTGCTGGGGTAAGGATGAGAACCGGTGCCCCTCAAACGGCACCTCTAAGCCATATTGCGACCCTGTGGGAAAGTGGGAATAAGGAGAAAGAAAAGGTGTTTAAAAGCACACTACTTACTGCTCATATTCTTCAACGACCTCTTCAGAGTCTGACATGTCTGGTTATCTAGCAGAATTCAAGGCAGATTGGAAAAAGTGAGGGTTAGGAGCTGAGATAAGGACAAGCACAGCCTGTCCTCCAGTGCCCGAGACACAGGCACAGAGATGCTGCGTCTCTCCAAAGCGCTTGGAGCTTCAAGCTGTCCCCAGCCGGTCTGTGACAGCATTATCTGGGCAGAGATAAGGCTCTCCCCTCCCCTCCTGTCCCAGGATCACAGCTCGTCCCAAATAGGAGGCAGGAGATTAGACGCAGCCTCATACAACACTGATAACGGCTGTCAGGAGCCGTGTCCAGGACACGCAGCTCCCCTCGACGCAGCCATCTCAGGGTGCTGTGTTTGCTCAGGGCACAAGAAAATAACCTAATTATAAAGTTCAGCTTGTTTTGCTTCCTGACTATTCTTAGCTCACTTGGGATATAGAAACTTGCAGGGACGTCCCATTATCTCGAATTTACAGCCCTGCTCAAGCCATGGCATGAGATCTCGGTGAGCCCTCCCAGCCCAGCCCTCCAAGCGCAGAGCGTGCTCTGGAAAGGGGAGGTCTGGGCTCAGCAGGAGCGTGTCTTTCCTAGTCCTGGCCCTGAGACTGAGGTTAGCTAAAAGGAATAAATCACAGCCTGGTTTAGCAATAGAGCTAATAACCCTGCAGAAAAGGCCACGCTCATCTTCCCAGCACTCCCATCTCCCTCCCAGCTGTGGTCAGGAGGACTTTACTCATCATCCCACCTCGTCTAGCTTCCACCCAATGCTCCACCAACGCATAGACCAGCTTCACAATCAACCCCAACCCTGGGCATCCCAGAGCAGCCCAAAGCATCAGCCCAAGCCCCTGCACAGCCTGTCCACCCCTCACGTTCGTGCCAGACCTCAGCAAAGCTGAGATGCAGCAGGACAACGCAAGGCAGCTCTAGAAATAACTTCCATGTGCTAAACCACCTGTTCCCAGAGCAGCATCGCTTCACTTCTCCTGCCAGGCGTCTGGGAACAACTGGTCCTGGCTACATCTGTTGAGCATTTATTACCCCGGATGGGTAGGACAGGCTTCGGGATCGCTTAGTCAAGATGCTGAATCCAGGACTGGAATCCAGAAGCACGGGAAAGACGCATTACAGGAGGGGTGCCTCTGCATACCCATGGCTCCCGGGGGGTTGTCGAATCTCACTTCCGAGCAATGACTCAGAAAGTGCTTTTTGGAGACAAATGAAGTCAGAACTCAGCCCCGTCTGTCTCGGGTTCACCGGCTGCTTCTGCCGTCACCGTTTCCTTCCCTCTGATGGATCTGGGGCTTGGTTCTAAGCACCCCCCTCCAGCACCATCCCCTCGATCTCAGCTCCCCCTTGAACATCAATTCCTGACCCTGCTTTTCCCCCAGGCTCAGCACTGTCCTGCTACCCCCAGAGTTTGGCCAAATCATTTATGTGGTCTCTGAGCACCCAGGACTTCATGTGGTCCTCTCACGACAACAAGAGCTGAGACTTCCTCTTGGCCATGACAGAGCAAACTTGCATTTGCAAAAGCTTATTTCTACATTTCCATTCACCTCCTTTCATACATCACTAGATCCCACAGAACATTTGCTGAGGAACAGCAGCAAAACCAGGCCTGTTAAAGGAGTACGCAAGAAAAAAAGTGGTTCTAGGAAATATTTATCTATCCTCAGCAGAGAAAAAGATAAGCTTTTCCATTAAACCTTTGAAATTTTGTTTTGAAAGAATCAGGAGAACCCAGCAGACGTATTACAGAGTTAAAGAGGAAACATTGTACATATTATTGACTGCCAAAAACCTCCCATCATTTGCTGTGTATTAAATAATCCAGATATCTCTCCCACTCCTTAAAATCCTCCTCTCCATTAGCTAAGGGCTGGTTGATCACACACCTGGGGCTGGGTTTACCTCCGTGATTCACAGTCTCTGCTTTCCTCCAGGTGACCCAGACAAGGAGCTCTCATTTCCCAGCATTTGCTGCAGCGCGGGTCACGTCGCTGCTCCCTTCCTGCTTGGCAGGGTCAGACCATGCACAGGAGCATCCCACCTCCAACCCATCCTACGGGCTGCCAGCGAGCCAGGGCCACCTGGCCCGATTCTCCCACGGGCATTGCATCCCTTCTATCCCCTCCGGAGACACAGGGAACAGGGATCTAGGAGATTCCCCTGGAACCAGGGCAGCCAAAATCCTTCTCAGTCACCTTGGCACACATCAGGGTGGTTAAAAAGGTGTTGGGCAAGTTGCAAATACAACCCCCTGGAGAGGGTCCTGATGCTTGATCCATGGGAATGCCTTCATGGCAAAAATACATCCCAGTGCAGATGGCTGGGGAGGACCAGTAACCCTGAGCCAAATCACTTCTGGGTTTTTAACAACTGCCCTTCCGCTGAGCATCCTACGCCAAGAGCGGGCCCCCCCGCTGCCCCAGCCTTACCTCTGCCACGGGGCACCGGTGAGACCCCAGGGAGCCGAGGGGAAGCTGGCAGGCGTCTGGGAAATGCTCTTTGGGGGCAGGAGGATTTAAGGGGGCTCCAGCGCCCACCCCGGGGCGGGCAGCGCCGGGAGGAATGTGCCCGGCGCCCAGCGAGGAATGCAACACTTGTGAGCTGCTATTTCAGCAGCCGCAACCCTGGCCCCCTCCGCCGCTCCCCCTTCCCCCCCAGGAGCCCATATAAGCCCAAGCTATTGTGTGGCCTCACAGATTTGCTATTTTAAACCCTCCGGACTGAGATACGTGAGTGCCCAAGGGGCTGACACAAGCCAGCCAGCTGTCACCTTCTAGGGCCGGGGACACTGATAAGGCAGCGCTGCCGTGAGCGGAGGACCAGACCCTCCATCACAGCCCCCGACCTGGGCTTGCTTAGCCGCTGCACCAGGTCCAAGATGCTGCAATAAGAAGGGAAGAGTCTCAGACTGCTTTTATCCCCTCCCCAGGACACTTTTGTCTAGGGTTTTTGCCTTTTTTCCTCTTGCTAGAAGAAGGGAGGCAAATGGTTCACAGTCCCAGCCCAGGAGCAGGTGACCAGGAGCATCTTAGAAAGAGCAACTTTTATTAGATAAAAAATAAAAGGCACAGAGAAAACCAAGTCCTTTCCGAGGCCCAGCAAGCAAGATCAGATCCAGGGGCAGGAGTAGAGTCACACACTGAATTTGGAGACCACAATGGTTGCTCAAGGCACAGCGCTAGCCCATTGAATTGCTCCAGCACAAGGATTTGAGCATCATTTTATGGGCTGTCCATGGGACCCTAAAGCTGGCCTCGAGAGAGCACCCCGCTTCCCTGCTGGGTGGGCTCAGCAGCCTGGAGAGTGCAGAACCAGGGGTCTGCACAGCCACAGGCAAAGGGCTCAGGCGGAAGGGCGAGAGGGAAATGGGCTTTGCAGAAGGGGCCCAGCACAGGACACTCAGCTCCATGCAACCCCAAAACCAGCCCATCCATCCCATATCACTAAGTGAAAGGGGTCACTGCTTGTAGGGGGCAGGGGATGGCGAGGACAGGGTGGAGAAGTCTCTGGCCCTGGCTCAGCTGCGTGCTGGAGGGAAGCACCAGGGCCATCAGGTCCACCCTTCTTCCATGAGGCATCTCCAAGCTGCACCGGCTGCACTTCGCAAACATCGTTTGCCTTTGGTTGGGTCCCTCCAGCAGTGACAGCCTGGGAGTGGGGAGGGGGTGACATCTGCCTACCCCATCACCCCAGACGAACCAGGCAGCAGGAGTGGACATGGTCCATGGACGTGCAGCTGAAACTCCCTTGGCCAGGCAGCTTCTTGCCCCAGTGACAACATCCAGCTGCAGGGCAGACATATAGGCTGATCCTCTTTGCAAGCACAGTTATGGTGCACAGGCAGAGATTAGGAGCAAAACACCAAAATATTGAGGGGAAACGAGGCAAGAGTCTGCCTTCAGTTTTTGCAAGGAGTCTTCGGGCCTGGGCACTCCTGGACAGACAGCGAGTGAGGACTTGGGGCACAGGGATAATCTTCCAGCCTTCTTCCTTCCCATCTCACAAGCAGAGGACCCCGGAGACCCGGGGTGCACCCATACATTGCGCAGGGGACTCTCATGGCAGTGGGCTGCTGGATGGTTGGGTAGGGCTGGGTTTTGATCTTCAGAGTAGAACAGTTTTTCCCAGATCATCTGATATTATTACAACTGATATTATTACAACTGGAAAAGAAAGTGAGAAACAGTGAGGTCAGGCCTGAGGCTGCAAACCCCCAAAAGACAGTTTCAGGACTTTAACCAGGACCATACTTGCCCCGAACAGGGGATGGGGCAGGCAGGCATCCCCTAAATCCCACCACATGCCACTTCCCTTCTTCTCCCAGACCAGATTCTTACCCTTACAGTCCCCCCCTGCAACTTCCCCAATCCATGGGGTCCTGGATGTCCCACATGAGCCCTCTCCCCCCATAGCCTGGTTCTCTCACACCTGCCCTGTTGGTGATGCACCAGCAGGCAGGTCCCAGCTCTGTCCCTAGCTCAGAGGATGAACCAGTATTCAGAGCAGCTCCATGCCTACCTTGGGGTCTCCAGGGGTGTCTTCAGGCTGCTTTACCCAGACATCATGGTTTGGCAGACTGTTTATTTTCCTGATGTCCTGCAAACAGGAGAGTTGTAAGTGGCACAAGAAGGTTTTCCCCATGCATCGTGTGCAGTGTTGCCTTGGTGTGACTTTAACCAAACCTTGAAGCATACATGCTCCAGGTAAAACCAGACAGCTTTGAGATCCTGCACCTGACAGACCCTCAAAACCAAGCACATCTCCAGCCCACAGAAATGGAGGGCAGCAGTCGTTATTATAGGAAAAACTGACAAAGGAGCTGCAAGCTTTACCCAGGAGTGACCCCAGGAGCAAACCCTTTCCTGGCAGACACAGAGCCAGCACAGCCTCCCGGTACAGACACGTTTGGGCAGTGCTAATCCCTCCAGCTCAGCACTGGGGGTGCCCGGGCTTGCCCGCCCAGGCTGCAGGGCTGGGCTGGAGCTGCCCCTCCTGGTCCTGTACCCGGGCAGCTGCAGGAGACTCTGCTACGAGCAGTGGCAAAACACCTCAGTGCTGTAAACCTCCCCAGGACTTGCTGAACAGCTGCTTTCCAAGTACAGTAAACTACCCTGAGGCCAAAGGGTCTCCTGTCCATCTCCCTTGCATCCACGCCCTTGGAGCAGCCGTGGTGGCAAAGTGATGACCTCTGAGTCCCCTTAGCTGGGCACTTTGGCCCCACAGCTACAAGACACCCTACTTTTGGAGACTGGGATAAACACAGGGATGCAGATCGCTCCAGAACCCACATGCAGTGGGACCTCCCAGTGCACACTCAGGTCTCCAAGTCCCACAGAGCCCGGTGTCAGAGAATCAAGCACAGGGTTCATCTCCCACTGGCCTCAAGGTCAGAACTCGTCCTCGAGACACTAATAGAGATGGGATCGCACTGGGGTGATCTCTCTCACTGGTGGCAGGGTCACATTCCCCCTGCATGTCCCCTGGGACACGCACCCAACTGGTGCTGGCTCCCTCCTCACCCCACCAAGGGCTGAGAGCAGCTGTCTTGGGCACTTTGGGCTCAGGATTAGGGCACCGCAAGAAGTAGGGCCCCGACATCTTACCGTGGTGCCCCTGCAGCACCCAAACCTCTGACCATGGCCGAACTCCTCTCAAACCCTTTAACAGGTTCAGTCAAGCATTCAGGTCCCACCACCCCAGATGCAGGGACACGTCCCACCAGGCTGCCTGGTCTCAGGGCTGTAGCCTGACGTGTCGGCACAAGCCGGTACCTTGCTCTTTTCCTTCTTGGCAGGCTCCTGAGCTCGGCTGATCCACAGGTTAATCCGGGATGTCACTGATCCCGGGATTTTCAGGTTGTCCTGTGGCACAGAGAGGGACACCAGGGTTACAGCACCAGCTCTCCCATCACACGAACATAACCTGGGACAGTCCCCAGGGCACGGGGAGACTGAGTAAATCTGCAACAGGCAGAGACCAGCCTACACCTTGGCTCCATCCCAGCTCCCCAAATACCAGCACATCAGCACAAACCCACAAACTGCCAGAGCACAGTTTTGGTGGCAGCTGGTGCCTGAGTCGAGCCCTGCCTGGCACCGCTCAGGAAGAACCAAAATCCCACCAAATTGCATCCAGGCAGCAGCCTGTCGGGTTGTGCACTGGTATCCAAAAAGGGGAAGATTTGTCCAAAAAGCTGGTGTCTGCCCCAGCACAGGACCCCACTGGAAGGTCCTCACTCAGGCCAGCTCCTGCCCTTACCTTCCTGACAACAAGAGGCTCAGCCTTGCTGGGAGTGCTTGCCTCGAAGAAGTTGCGCTTGCTGGCCACCCCCTCCGAGGACAGCACGAGGCTCTTCTGAATAGTCAGGGATGATTTCACCACCTCCGAGCGCTGGGAGGAGAGAGGGGCATCAGCAGGGGCCACATCCCAAGTGGTAAAAAGCAAAGCCCTGTTTCTGGCTCACATCCCAAGCCCATTGAGGTCTGCTCCCTCCCTGTCCATCACCAGCTCATCAGCTCGTTCCGCTGCTCCCTCCAGCAGGACTGTGCAGCATCCCCATGACCTTCTCCAATGGATATCCCTCCCTGCTCCTAAAACCCTGAGGCCGATCCCTTTTTCTGCCTGGGATCATCTTCTTCAACCCCATTAGCACTGGTTGTTAGGTGCAGTTCAGTCTCTCTCTCCCTTCCCCATTCAGTTCCAGGCCACCCCTCTCCTCACACACCCCTCCCACGCCAGCCCAGCTATGCCAAGGGTTTTCGGTACCTGCACGGCCGAGGTGTACTTTTCCAGCTTCTCTCCAATGGTGGTGGTGCTACCTGGGATCCTCAGACTTGCACTGGGGAAGAAAAGGGAAGAGAGTTGGACACAGCCCTCTCAGAAGCTCCTGGGACTCAGCCCATGGTCCTGGGGGACTTCACTTTGCAGGAGAAGACCCCATCCGACCCAGACACTCCTCCTGCATCCTTCTGCCAAGTGAACCAAGGCAGCTCATTCCCTGCTGGTGACCGAGATCTCTGGGTGTCACCATCTCACTGAGGCCACACTGTACATTGAAAAACAGCTCTGAGCTCCTCAGTTTACCCTGTCTTCACCACCGCCAGGTCTGAAGTGCATCTTCACTACCAGCAGTATGAGCTTGCCTATGGTATGCATAGGTGCAAGCCCAGGTGCCTGTAAAGCCCCACTCCCCTGCCCTGCATTCAGAGGTGGGAGAGGGCATCCTATCGACTCCTTGCAGTCAGACTGGAGCCCTTGGTTCCTCAAGAGTTTTTAAGCCACTTGTCCAAACCCTGCCATGGAGATGTGGAGGACCACTTGATCTGGCCTTCAAAGCCAGGTCAGGTTGCTCACGGACCTGTATAGTGGGTTTTGGTATCTCCAAGGATGGGAATCTGTTGTGGCGCTGCACTGCACTCCTGTGCAGACACAAGCACCGATGAGAAACTACGTCAACCAAGAGACAGCAGGGGCTAGCTCCAGGGATCTGGTACAGATGCAAGCTGTACATTGGACATTGTCCTGTCCTCTGCTAAGCACCACTGCCCGGCCAGCCAGGCTCCCCGGGGACCAATGCTCAGCAGACCTGTGCCAGGGCACTCACTAGCTGGTACCAGGTCCCATCACCTCCTCCTCCGCCTCCCTTGGAAAACAAAGAATGGCAACTCCTGCCCAGTAAGACCAAAGTTAACATGACGAGAGGTGCTGACCTCCTTGTGAGAGGGCTTTGGCTTTCTTCTGCCTGTTTTCTTGAGATCATCTGGAAGACACAAGGAAAAGAGATACTGGAGTCATCTTTGGCTATCCAAGATAAACATGGGAGAAACTGTCTCAGACTTATTTCCCCCATTTTCAAGCAAGCTCCATTTTCACCCACACCAGAACTAATCTCGTATCTCAAAGCTCTCCAGACTGAAGACACTTTGTAGTGCTAACAGTTTTATTCCCAACAAAGCAAAGGCAATTAAGCCTAGCCAGTGAGCCCTGATTCACGGCAGGAAGGATCTCAACAGCTCTCGGTTTTCCCAGCCTCTCCAAGCACTTTATTTCAGAGATCTTTTGGAGGGGGTTAGAATTGAAGATATTCTCAGGGATGTAACAAGGGACAAGAAGAAGGATGGATATTATTTTTATCCTGTGCTCTCAGAGAAGACTAGAAATCCTGGAAAATAGATGGTCATTCCCATGACTCTGGAAAACCTGAAGACAATGAGCTCCCTGTTTTCTCGTCACTTCCCACAAATGTCCATGCCAGCACAAAGCGTATGAACATGTGCACGTCCATCACCACAGGTCTTTGGTCAGATACGGAGAAAGAAAATAGAGGAAAGACTGAAGAAGAGCTGCAATGGCCAGATCAAGGGTGGAGTTTGAATGCACTTTTGGGAACAGGCTCTGCCAACATAACCTGGAGACCAACCCTTCCTTCCCCTCATCCTCCACTGCCTAAATGGAGGTCTTCCTCCCACTTGCTTTAGCTCTTACCCGAAAGGAGACAGTTCTTGGGCTGGTTCGTCTGATGGAGCTGCTGTAGGTGACATGAGTTGGAGAAGTATCTGACTTTTCTGCAGGTTCATCTTGGGTGTCAGACTGCTGTATTACCTCTTTTGAAGGACTCCTGGATGGTTGCTGAGGAAAAAACCAGACATCTGACGCATCCCTGCAGAGGGTGCAGAGAAGGTTGAGGTGCAGGGAGCAGAGCAGCCAGGATGAGAACCAATTTGGAGGCAGGAGTTTGACATCAATAACCTCCAAACCTTGGCTGTCTCACTTTGGCACGCAAAGCCCCAAACACCTCTTCAGTGGAACTGTGATGGCAATCAGTAGGGGCTTGCTGGAGGAGGTGACTAGAATAGTACACGGAAGGGAGGGAAAGGAGGTGGTGAGACCCTGTCCAACTCCCAGAAAAACCTTCCCCAAAAGCCCACGGGTCCCATTTCCCTTCTGGTACTTTTGGGCTCTCCCTCTCTCTGCTGTCCTTCCAGCACCCAGGACCTCACACCCCAAAAGTTGGTGCC
>NW_009623810.1:119526-119987 GCF_000690535.1 Cariama cristata
CACTGAGGTTGTCTTCTCCTCCGTGCTGCGGCTTCCTTGTCTGGTCAGAATCTTCACTTCGCGGATCCGGCAGCCCCCCAGCTCCAGCGATGCCTGCTGCTGTGGCTCCCCCACCTCCTTCCTCTGCTCCCCTCGAGGCGTCCCCACACCTTGTCCCTCTTTGTCCTGGAGCCGTCCCCTCACCACCACCTTCCTCTCCGAGGCCAGCTGCGGGTGCTGGTCTCCTGGTGGGTCCCCTCTGCCCTTGGCCGCATCCTGACTCTGCTCTCCAGCCTGGATGCTCTCCTGCCACACACACGGCTGCATCCCTGCCTCCACACGGCTCGATCCCACTCTTGGCTCCTGCTGCTCCTTCTCCTGCCTCAGCTTTGCAGAGACAGCCATCGGGGGCCTTGTCCGTCTCCCTTCTTGCGTCTTCAGCACCTCCGAGAGCCTACCCTCTTCCCCGTCCCCCGGCGACA
>NW_009623810.1:120001-124638 GCF_000690535.1 Cariama cristata
AGGTCTAGAGACAGACAAAATGGGGGGCAAACCTCAGCACCCCGGGGGCCAGGGGACTGGCTTTTATGCTGGGGGTGAGGTTAACCCAAGTGAAAGGCTCTGGTGGGGGCATAAAAATCCCACCAACATCCTGGAATCATCCCTGCAGACCAGGACTTGCAGCCACACTCGTCCCTGTCACCCCAGCTAGGCTCTCCGAGGACAAATTTGGATTAAAAGTATTTTTTTTTCTTTTTTGTGGCAGAGATTAAGCATTTCTGCAGCCTCATCCCAGGACATCAGCATCCACCAAGTCCTGTGCCAAGGAGTTGTGGGCTCAGAGCAGCGTGCTAGTTCTGCTGCTGGATGAGACCTGTGTCCGTGGCTCTTCACTGGACTAGGAAAAAAATACCCCTATCTTTAAGTTTAAAGTGTCGGTTGTAAGCCAATATCTGCTGTGGCCAAGTCCAATCACAGTCCCGTCACATTCTGCAAAACAACCGTTTCCCCTCCTTCCCACAGGCAAACATAGGCACCAGATTTGGGAAGGGGCAGACTGGACATTTGTCCAGGGCTATGCAGACTGTACCTGCACTGACTCTATCGCAGGGCCTGGGCAGGAGATGGGATAACATTTTCCCTCCTCCTAAATTGCAGCCACATGGCCAGCCCGTGCCAGCAGCAGGGAAGGAGGACTTGTCCTATCATCTAGCTTGTCCATATTAGTCATGCCCAGCCCCTATCCAACCCAAGCATCCCAACTCCATCCTGTCTGAAACACGGAGATAAACACCTCTAGAGCACGGGTCTTACTGTGGACAAAAGCTGTCTAAATATTGGACATTTCCAGGATCAATTTAGAGAGTGGGTCAGGTTGTGTAAGGGCAGCCTGAGCTCAGGGCATCTCCAAATCCCTGCAGGAAGGGCCTTTGGGAGCACCACTGGAAAGCCCTTGAGTCACCTCCCCACTTCAGCAAAGGTCATACAACATTGCTGCGAGGTTCAGAGGAGGAGGAGGAGGAGGACAGCCAACCAGGCTCTTCATTCTCAACTCACCCGCCCTGCAGAGATGGGTGCCTGCCTGCTCTTACCTACTCAACATCTCACTAGGGTATGGCCAGCACCCACCTGAGCTCGACCTCTGCACCAGCCCTCACCCTGGCACACCAGCTCCTTCTGCCATGGGTCATGTTGAGGCCCATGATTGAGCCCACCAGAGATATACCTCTCTTCTTGTACCCCTCCTGTTGGGTCCCTGCTCTTCCTGCAGCTCAGCTCACTCTCCTCCAGAGGAGGCTCCCACCAGCTGCAGCAGCTTTGGCTCAGGATTGAGAAAAGCAAGGCAGCAAGCTGCGAGCCATCAGCATCATGAGTAAGACTGATGCTAACAGGACCTTACACACCTGCTGGAAGCTGGACTGGTGTCTTTCACAGGGCTAGGAGATTCTTCATCCATCGATGTGGAAGACAGCAGGCTCCGGTGTCTTCGCCGACGCTCTCTTTCCTGCTCTTCTTCATCCTCAAGGTTCCTCTGCCTGGCCAGGCTGTTTGGGATGAAATGTAAGGACATGGTAGGCTGTGTCCTGCATGGGGAGCTTGCAGCTCTGATGCCAGACAAGAAAGGAGACTGAAACACCCTCGGGCAAGGGCCAAGGGGCTGACAGAGGTTGCCTTCCCCAGCTACTGCACAGGGCTGGAGGATAGGGATGCCAACGAGAGCCATGTGTCGCAAAGCACTCTCGCCCCACCCAACTGATGCAGGCATTTCCCAACACAAGCACTTCACTTTACAACTCCTAATTTCTTCTGCTGGAGGGAGCACTCATTTAAAAGGAATCCCTACATTAACCAAACCTTCCCAGGCAAGGATATTGAACCTGTAACTCAGCAAGACCAGGACCCTAGAGCCACCACACAGATTTCAACCACAGAAACTGGAAGGTTAACCACTAGTGGCAGAAGATTTTAACACCAACGTGAGTTATGGTGATGGCATTTTAATTTTTATTGAGCAAAAAGCCTCAGATGCAAAAGCATCAGAGGCTGAAGGCGACTGCTGACAAGCTCTGCCTGGGAACAGGGATAGCAGGAGCTCCTCTTACTCCCTGCATGTGGCTGGGACTGGGAATTGTTTATAATCACAGATTGTACCAAAAAGACAAGGTTTGTAATCATCTTTAAAGAGTCATCTTTAACGATTTCATTTTGCACAAGCCAGATATATGCTCTTTTAGGATAAAATGCCACCCTGGATAAGAAGTTGTTTGGAAAACACCAGCTTTGCCTTCCTTTCTCTGTGCAAAACCCGCACACCCTCTCTGCTGGTGCATGAACTGTGTTGGAAAATATTTTTATTGGTTGGATTGAGCTTTTCACAACAGTCTTCATTTACAGGATCCATCCCATCTCAGCATCCCAGCTCTGTAGCTGGCACTCCAGTTTCATCCAGACTCAGGGTTTACTTTCAATTTGACTTTTAAGACCGTGAAAGTCAGAGCAGGTCCGGACCTGTGGTATCACTAATGTCGCTGCAGACACGGTGACTCGCAGCGTGGTTTACAAGTTACTGTGTAATGAAAGCTGGGTCATAAATTAAACCACATTACCCCCCGCGACTATTTGCGGCTTCTGTTCTTCCTGGTCAAGGGAGGCGGGGGAGCACGAAAGGGTCAGCAGAGCAGAACGGAGAGCAAAGGGGGGACAGGTCCTGGCTGAGAGCTCAGCGCCTGTTTGGGGACAGGGCAATGCCAGGGGTTGTGCTGCCCTTCCCTCCCGCTGCTTCCATCCCCATCGCCCCTTGCACCCTCAAGTAGCCTTCACACCCCAACAGCAATCGGACCCACAGCTGAGGGGCTCCAGGTGGTCCCCAATGCCATACTTGGCATCGGGAGACAGCGGGATGGAGAAAGCTGGGACCTGCCCCAGGGAGCCCGTGAGCATCCCCAGCCAGCTCTCACCCCACCGGGGCACATCTCCCAGTTCAGCTCCTTGCGGCTGTACTCAACTCCCTGGCCCTGACCCTGTAAATATTTGTACACAGCTTAGCTGCCCTGGGAAGGCAGCACGGCTTTATTTGCACGGCACGGTGTGATCTCTCGGTGCAGCAATCACAGTAATCACTGCACACAGACATTCCCACCCGGCAAGGTTAGCACGTGCGTGGGGACATACGCACACAGGTGTCTCTGCTAAGTGCTGCTGTCCCTCGAGCAGTGACAGCGTGGAGCAGTAACGTCACTTTAAATCCACGTGAAAGCCAGTTACTTCTTTGTTTTTGCATGCAGAGGCTCCTTCAAAATGAAAATGAGATTTTCCTGCTTTGAATTTTCTTGGCTCCTTCAGGGGCAGCACGTAACCTGGCATTATCACCATGCAGTTTCTCATTATTTGTAATTAAGCCATCTACCCATTAGGCTATGGATTTGCTTTGCCAATCTTTCCCTTCTCTTTTCAAAGACGGGTTTATTTTTCACCGTCTTACCTTTTTTAACCTCCGAGAGATGAATAAAAAACCATTGGCGAGTCTCCCCCTGCCTTGTCCCCCCCTGCCCTGTTAATCATTAGTGCTGAGATCTCTGACGTTTGTGCTGTTTCAGTGAATTCTGTCTCATCTCATGAGAGGGGAGAAACTGCCTTCCTGCGTTGTGAAACAACCTGGGTGCAGAACCCCGCTGGGCTTGTGTTCGGGCAGGTCCGTGGATCGGAGGAGGTGGATCTGGATGGGGCTGGGATGCCCTCTGGATCCGTCCCATCCGTGACGGAGGCAGGGTGTGAGCTGGCAGCCTCCGAGCAATGGGGTCTCAAGTCCCTTTTCTGGGCTGGCCGTAGTGGGTGTCTTACCCGAAGTACTGGGGTTTGCAATGAGGTCTCAGAGCCATCACACCTATTTAAACAAGGATTTCTGCTCCGTTTTGTGGGAGAGCATGGCTGTGTTTGAGTCACCATCACCCCGCCTGCGCAGACGAGGTCGGCGGTGCTTGCCGTGGGGTCTGTGGGAGGTCGGGAGCGATCCCCACATCACCCAGGCTTTGTGTGAGCCCCTGACTCACCCCGCCATGCCCAGGAGCCTCACCTACCCCAGCTCCCACCAGAGCCAAAATCACTTTTTAGGAAAGATCAAGCAGAGCAGCCAACGCCGTGGGGCTGCAGGGATCGTTCAGCGACTGCCGATGAATCAGGGCTTGCTCAGCACCGGATGGGCAGAGGCTGCAACCTCCACATGGCAGAGTCGGGACATGCACCCAGGCGCTGTGTGGATATGAGGCAAGTGAAAAACCCCACAGCCAGCTCTGGAGCCACAGCCCAGCCAGACTGTACCCCAAAGAAAGGTAAATCAGACCGAAAGTATATCCAACACAGGGCAAGGATGCCTTTGCAGATCCATTTTCCTATGCAGTGCTCAGCTTCCCCAGGCAGCAGACACAAAAATGCCTCTGATCTTGCCCACTCACAAGAAACTCCAGCAGCGCTGAGCCCTCGACAGGGCTGGCATCACCTCTGCAAGCAACACCCCCCATGGCAGCTGCCCCCTCTTCCCACCCTCCCCATCACCCCTCGGCTGAGGCTGGCCGTGCCAGTAGCCCACCCTCACCCCCTTCCCTCCCACCGGTGGAAAGGGTTAAGCCTTAAACCACTGCACCTACCTGGAGAGAACCGAA
>NW_009623810.1:124668-137550 GCF_000690535.1 Cariama cristata
TTTCCGTGAGTGTCAGAGACCCTCCAAAACTTACGCCGGCATCAAGGCCAAGGTGCTGTCGGACCCGTGGGGATCTGCACTGCCCGGAGACGCTGCTCCCCACGGAGGGAGGAACTCCCTTGTAAGGTTATTTCCCTGTGCACCTTCACCCTGTCTGCAACCCATTTACCACCACGCTGCATCACATGGTTTCTTATCTACCTTGACAGAGGCAAGGCTGTAATTTGTCTACTAGCAGCGCCGTGCAAAAGACGCCCTGCCCAGGAGTGCCAGGCAAAAGCAAATCACTCCTGTGCCAGGGTTTGAGCAGAGACCCGCGCTCGGGACCCGATCCATCCAGGTCTCCCAGGGTTTCGGAGACAACTCCCTGCAGAGAACCTGTTTTACCAGCCGCTCTCCACCAGTCAACAACTCCTCCAACACCGGTGGAGGAGGTGAATTACCTTGGGCTGAGTGGGAGGAGGCTGGCTCCCGGGGATCCAAAACAGTCATTAAAACACCTCCGTCTGGGTGCAGTTCAGCCCTTTCCAAAGAGCATGGGAGGGTGCCCTGTTCCTTTCAGCCTTTTCTGGATGTCTTGGATTGAGCCATCACAGCCTCCCCATCATTACAAGCTTTGCTGCAGCAGGGAGCACTCACAAAGTCTCAGAGGAAGTGAATGAAGTATGGGGGTGTCTGGTTTTTGGGTGCTGAAGCCCCGTGCCAGACAGGAACTGTGTTCCCAGGCTCATCCCATGCCTGGACCCAGTCCATCAAACCTATCGTCCCCCCCAGGGTGGTCCCAAGACCCTGTCCCCCCACGCTTACACAGGGCAACACTCTCTTTCAAAGGACAGGTGTGAAGGCAGCGGGGGGACTGTCTTATTGGGGTGACAGGGGCACCCAGACACAGCAGAGCCAGGTCCACATCTGATTTTTACCTGGGCCCAGCCAACAGCGTGGCCAGGACCCCAGTGCTCCCACTGCTGGGGGCAGCTCGGCAGCTATCATGGTGGATGCCTGCAGAAAAAGTCATCCAGGACCCCTTGAGTACAAATTCAGTCTCTGATCCTGATGAGATCCATCGCTCCACCAACCCGAGGGACTGGTTATAAGGTTGGGCTTGCCACGCATGCCTCCAGCCCACAGGGGTGTGCCTGGGATCTGAGCAACCAAGGGAAATATTTTGATCAAAGGTTCCTGATTAAAATCCCATTTCTAAAAGATAGCCCTATCAAATGAGCCATTCGCTCTGAGCAGGGCTCATTCTCTGTTTTTCTTTCTTCTTCTAGTAACTGGTTGTCTTTCAAGTGTTTCCATACATACAGAAAATTCAGCAAGTTGTGGCATAAGGAAAAAAAGGTTACTTAAATAACCTTGCAAGCGTCCTGCTAATTGCTGACAAACTATATATAGCAGTTCAGCATCAGCAAGCTACTATAAAGCAATAAACTCTTCTGATTAATGCACAGTGAGTACTTTACTTGCAAAACTCATTGCCAAAGGATACCATTGAAGCATAGGACTTAACAAGATTTTAGAAAGGATTAGATTGAACATAGTGAAAGAACACCCCCAGCTAGGATCTACACGGGAAAGGAATATAAAACCTCACAGTTTGTGATTCCTCTTATTATTAAGATGAAATTCTAGATAGGTTTTTAGCGGCTGGGGATTAGGCAGAGGACAAGCCTTGATGACGCTCACCCCTCTCACTCCCCTGGTCTTTATTTTCAGCTCAGAGACCTTTTGAGCTGAAGGTGGTTTCCTCTTTACTTGAGACCCCTTCATGGATTTCTCCTCTGTGGATTTGCCCAGTTTCCATCAAACCCAGGAAAACTGTTAGTATAAAAAACATCCTTCAGCAAGGAGTTCCCCGGGTCTATTCCCCACCGCTGGAAAAGTTCCCTCCTCTCCTTTAATTTGGACGAGATCCTTCTGAGCTGTTTGGCAGCACAAAGCATTGATCTATCATGGTTAGAGATTTTTGCTGCCATAGAGCATTTAGCTCACGTTTTCCCTGATGTTCCTCTTGGTTTTCTCATGTTCACCACAATCTCAAGCTATCACTCCCAAGTAGGCAACAGCCAGCCCAGAGCCCATCATCTTATATCTGAACTCGTCCTGGATTTTTCCCTCTATGTGTCATTTTATACTGCTCCAACCACCCCTTGCCATTTTATCCCCAAACCCCACATCCTGCAAGATCCTTCTGAACATCTGCGTCATCAGTCGTGATCTCTGCTATGCTGAATACGCAAGAATTATCAGCAGAGCTTGTTACCTCACCATCATTTCCTATCTGCCAATTGATTATTTACCTCTACATGGACTTTCCCTTTTAGCCGTGGCTGACCTAAAGGTCTTTGTGTCTGGAAATCCAGGAAAACTTTTATCTACCAGGTTGCCCTTATCCACAAGCTTATTGATGTCTTCAGCAAATGCCAGTTGCTTTGTGAGAGCAGAGTACCCTTTACAAACACTATTTTGGCCACCCTGAGCTCATCACCGAAGCCCAGACCAAACTGCAGGTCCACAAAGCTGAAGGTGATGAAATTAGGCAGGGTCACGAGTCCATGAGGGGAAAGGATGCTCAGGGCAACCAGTCTGACCCTTACTCAGATCCACTCTACGCACCAGGCTGTCGTATCTGCTGTCCCAGATCTACAACCAGGAGAGGAAAGCTGTGTGCTCTTGGCCGAGGGAGTTGAGCCACAGGACTCTGCTGCGTGCAGGCAAGGTTCTCCTTTAAAACCTCACTTCTCCCCGGGTACTCGCTCTGCCCAGGGTACCCTTTCCAGCCGCTTCGCAGGAGGGCTCTGCCGGCAGACCTGCATCTGCCTGAGGAGCTCAGGGAGGGCGGATTTTCACCCGATGCAGATCAGTAGAAGACTCCCATTTATACCCACTAGGCACCTAGACCAGTACCAGCAGGGTCTTTTTTTCCATTGGAAGGTATCCTGTGTCTCATCCCAATGCAGAACCTGTTTCTTTGGCTACAGGGCAATGGAGAGCTTCCAGTTTCCACAACTGTGCTGTCATTAAGGCGCTCCTCAGCCTCACCCCAGGGTCCAGTGGCGAAGCCTCCACCTCCGCCCTTTTTGCTCGTGCTGGTCCCCCAGCATCGGCCATGGCTCAGCTCCTCCCTCGGCTCTCCAGGCTCATCCCTGCTGTGCTGCCGGAGCGGAGTCAGCAGCATCATCTGCCCAGGCTTCCCCACTGGGCTGAGGCATGGGGCGCGATGACCAGGAAAAGGGTTTTTTCACCCTTGCTCAGCTGCCACCCCATTGCTGCAACAGCTCACAAAGGTCCCGCTAGCAAATGCTTTAAAAAGCTCCGCTCCCCCCACTCACGGAGGTCTCCCTGCATCCCCGCGCTGATGCTCTGCAGGTGCTGGGATGGTCCAGGGCCGTCCTTCCCCAGCTACAGTTCCTTCAGCTTTTGGAAAGATGTGTGTGATGCACTAGAAACTGATAGTACAGAGATGCTCCTGCTGCGCAAAGCAAGCCAGAAGGTGTCTGAGATTGGTGCGTGTTCACTCAGAAACTGAGCAAAATCCGACCACAGACTTTTCCATTTTCTGTAGGAAAGAAATAACTGTTGTCCAAACTGCCCTGCACCTACCTAGCAGAGGGTTTTTTTCCATTTATAATTTAACTTTTTTAAAAAAAGAAATAGTTTAGACAAATCTTGGTTCTGAAATGCCACCGGGGTGCCCCGCAGATGCTAAAGTGTCCTTCAGGTTCCCATTCTCCTCAGCAGATTGGCCTCCTCAGTAGATGCGATCTCCTGTGATGCCCCAGGGCTAACGGTGAAGAATCACGGACATCCCCCCAAAAGTGGTGTCAACAGAAACTTTTCAGGTCATGGATACTGCAAGTGTGACTCATTGCCAGCAGCTGTATGGTGACTGCATCCCTCATAGCACATGAAATTAATTGCAGTTCATGAGAAATCCCCTCTGATGTGAGTAGTGAGTGAGAGGGCTCAGACCACAGCAAAGGAAGATGAACAAGATGAACATACCCCACCCACACCAAGTGCCATACCCCAACCCAGCCCCATCCCTCCACGGGGATATAGGACCCGAGCCTGGAAGGCTGCAGGAGGGGAAAATGGGGGTGAAGAACCCCATTTCTTCCCATCGTATACTGCAGGGGACACACAAGACCCGCAGTGACAGCTCCCAGGGTCATGGGTGGTCCTGCTATAACCCTGACGACGTGGGGCGGTTGCCCCAGGGTCGCCTCCGGCACAGCTGCAGCCACGAGGTTTGATCCTGCACTAGCAGCACCGTGGAGCCCACCGGGGCTGGGGGGGGGGGGGAACATTTAACCCTTACCATCAGAGCCTGCAGCCTGGCGTTAACCCCCACGCAGGGCAGGGTGCTGCAGTGGTCTTCAGAGGCTCTGGGATAAGCTTTACCCCTTCCCATCCCAGGGCTGATCACCACCACTAATCCTCCTTCCCTTCCTCCCTTTGCAGGTCCAGGCACCAGCTGAGCTGCAATACGCTCATGGAAATATTTGGGCACAGTTCAGATGTCTCTAGGCATGACCGGCTAGCAAGGAGGTCACAGAGCATCCTAGGAAAGGAAAGGACCATTTTACAACCAACTAGGAGGGATATTTTTGAAAGACCACGTCAGGTCAAGCCCTCTGCATCTCTCGTTGCAGTTTTGCCAGCAAAATTTTTCTAGTAGAAAATCATTGAGTTGATTAATGTTTTTTCCTACTGTCCAATTTAATTTGCAATTTCTGCAATTTGAAGCTTCCACAGATTTGCTTCGCTTCGCTTTGGGGCTTTTGGCTCCAACGGAGCAGCCTGGAGGACAGTAGGGAGAGGGCTCTGCTCAGTTCACGGAGACAGGACTGGCTCATGCAGTTCTTACGGGAACAAATACAATTTCACTAATGACTGCTCCAGCATCAGCTTCTCTCCCTAAGAAGAGCCTTGCAAGTCCCCCATTTGGGTTGAATTTTCAGTAAAAAGGAATTACTGTGAGGGTTCCCCTCTATTTCAGAGAGAAGAAATTGAGATTATTGTCACCTGGGTGGGAAGTCACAGCGGGATGGCGGAGCTGGCCTGGCGCAGGGGAAGGCAGGCGCGTCCTGGGACGAAAGGCTCAACCTGCCCCTTTACTGAGGGGAGAGATGGGCTCCCGGCTGCCCCAGAGCCACGCAAGCAGCTCCAGAGCAGAGGTGGAGGAGAAGATCTGGCTCCCAGTCACCCGATCCAACCAGGAGAGCCTCATGCTCAGAGCAGATAGCTGCATTTTCCCCTTGAGATTCAGTCCCTGTGAAGAGATGGGCTTTTTCCATGTTTCTAATAAAACTGAAATCCACAAAACTTTGTTTTCCTATGACCGATCAATGTGGTTTTCCACCAGAGGAGGATGAAAGCATGACATGGTGACTGGGGAGCATCATACTTTGAAAAAGTAGGGGAACTTGTAGAGCAAAGAATTTTGTGGTTGGATTTTTCTCTCCCCGCCTCAACCTAAAACACAAAGGAGCCATGCAAAGTCACCTGTAGCCTACGATGAGAGCATGTGGGCTCTGGGACCTTGCTGGGTACACCCTGCCTGGCCCTTGCTGTGGCTGCAGAGATGTGCTGGCCAGCCCTGAGGTTTTGCTCTGCAGCAGTTTCTAATGTCTTGGTGCAGAGGATCTGACGATGAGCTGGGCACGGGCACAGGCTGGCTGCCGAGCATCGACTGGAGCCTAGTCCCACAGCACCCAACACCCATATTGCCTTTCATCTCACTACCATCCCTCCCCACCCCACAAACGCCACCCCCTTTTTTTTTTTTTAATTACCAAATTAGCATAATTGCACTAAGCTCAGAGCAACTGTTCTCGACCCAGACTTGGCTTGCGATTTTCTGCTTCTGTTCCAGGTCTGAAGAAGGCTTTGTTTCTGTGAAACTTCTCTTGCATTTTCCAGCTATACCAGTTGGTCAGGTAACAGTTATTACCTCTCCCTACACACCTTTATTCCTCTGCCAGGATCAGAGCCGAGTGTGTGAGTTCCCTCCGGGGATAGCGTGCGCGGCAAGATCCCAGGACGTTGCTTCGGCACGGCTCCCGCTTGGGCAGCGAGCTCGGTGGGGCAAAATCGTAGCCGAAACCTTTTGCCTCCAGTGGTGGGGTAGGTTGGGGCATAGCAGCATCCTGGGATCTCGCCACGCGTGATTTCCAATCACCTCCGAGAGCAGAGTCGCTTGGGTTGGTCAAGATGGAGATTTGGTTCCCGAAGTACGCAGGGTGAGGACAAGCGGTCAGCGAGTCCTGGTGCTGTGCTTGGCTGCGGTTGCTTCACTGAATTAAGCTTGGAAAGGAAAAAATGGGTGGAAAAGGTTCTGTGTGCCGTGCAACTGCTCTGGTCATGCAGGGGGTGGTCCTGGCCCCAGTTAGTGGGATGTTGGTGGCGATGGAGGGTCAGGTGGAAAGACTGAGCATCTATGCTTGCTAAGGGAGTAAATGTGTATTTTCTAGTTGACAGTCACGTCTGATCTAACCCTAATTTTAGGAAAAGTTTTCATATTGAGCCTTAATTCTCTGTGATGGAGCTCTTGGATGTTGTGGCAGCCCGAGTGCTAATGACCATGCTAGAAATAACCGTTCCCATCAGCGCCATCTGCCCTAACCCTCTATGCCCAGCGACAAAAGTGAGTGGTTCGGCTCAGCGTCCCTGAATGGGCCGAAGTGAGGGGATGTGATGCGCAGAGCAATCCAGCTGTCCTGCTGGTTTGGAGCTCAAACCCAAACCCACCTCCCCACAACGGCTCTCCCTCGCTTGCACTGCCGACCACCGAGCTACCCGAGTCTGCTGCAGAAAGTCCTGCGAGAACCAACTGCAAGGGGCCACCTCCTTCTGTCTCTAAAGAAATGCAATGTTTTTCTGGGAGTGTTTTTCCGTTGGAGATGGCGCACTTTTTGATGCTGTTTCCTTCCCGCCCCGGTGCCTGACTGTGGACTTGCACTTTCCTCCCAGTTTATAGCGTTTTCTGTACTTTACAAGTTCACTACACAGGGACAGGGGTGAGCTGCGAAACACCCGCGGTGAGGCACAGGTTTGAAAGCATGGATGCTGCAATTCTTCTGGATACCTTGGAGACATGGACAAGGCACTGCTAGAGCCACCAAGAGCACCCCGCGGGGGCTGAGCCTCAGCATCTCCTGCAGTGCAACCAGGCAGAAGACTCAATTTGGTGGGAATTCTCACCAACTCTCCCCTTCAACCCTGCTCTGGGGATGAGCTGGCACATTCCCAGCTGTTTGCACTCAACCAACTGCAGTTTGGGGGGCTGTGATACAGAAAATGATAGGACTAGGGAGGAAGCGTGAGCTGTTTGGTCTGAAAGATGGATTCATCTCATGCTCGCCTGACACATTAATCAAATTAAACCTTGAAATGGCGTTGCCCCAGTTCCCACAGCTCCGGTGCCTGTGATGGGGCAGCTGGTGGAGAGTTGGTGCCTGGGTGAGCAAGCTCTGAAGGCTTTTTCCAAAACCAGATGAGAAGGAGGGGTGGGGGAGCCAGCAGACAGCCATCTCTGCACTGAGACCCCAACTTTGCTGCTTGGGAGGCTGGTGCATCGTTGGACCCTGGCAAGGGCTGCGGTGCATGGGAGGGGAGAGGGGTGGCCCATGCATGGAGCTGGGGGGGCTCAGCAGAGGTGGTGGGGCACCAGGGACACCAGGCAGGGGCTGGAAGAGATGAACCTAAAGCAAGTCTGGTCCCAGGGCATGCTGCTGGCCTAAGCACCGGCACAGGGACATGGCAGGGTGGCAGGAAAGGACCAGGGTATCTTCCCCACCAGGCTGCGGACCACCAATGCTCCGACAGTGACGAGCCTGCGCATCACTCTGCCGAGGAGACCGTCCTTTAATACACGTCCAGCCGCGCGGGTACATCTCAGGCTGCACCCACCGGAGGATGGGGGAGTGGGAGGACCAGCAGCCATCTCCGGGGCCTCTCTGCAGTGGTGGGAGGGGAGGGATGGCCAGTGGCCCCTTGGAGACAGCATGGCCCGTGCAGGTGATACCGGGGGAGCTGCTGTGCAGGGGCCGTGCGGGAGCAGGGCTGACGGCAATGCTGAAAGAAAGAATCTCAAATCTCCTTCCCACACAGTTGTCCACGTGTTTCAGCTCCGTGGTGAATTCAGGGTAAGGGCGTAAAGAGCACGGAGGGGCAGCAAGGGAAAGGGAGGCAGGCAGCAGGGGTGGGGAGGGTCTTCTTCCTGATGCTCCTGTGGGAAAGAAACAGAGCAGAGCAGTGGGGCAGAAGAGGAGTTCGCAGCCCGAGGTTGGTGCCAGCGATGCCCATGCTGTGCAGGATGAGCGTGGCGTGGGCAGCAGACCCCAGAGAGCTGGGGAGGACAAGCCGGGAAAGGAGGATAACTGCCGGCACGGGCTCCATGGCAGGGACGTGTGGCACCCGTCCCAAGTATGGGGTGGGAGATGGGGCATGGGGTGCCTTTTTCTGTGATGAATAGGGGCAGTTTCTGCATTTGCCCGGCCACAAGCACAGATCAGGGATGCTGCAGGAGCACGGGACATGACAGGGGAAGGAGGACTGGTCCCCTACCTCTCACTGGCCCGTGGGGGACTTGGCAGCGTCGAACATCTTCTTTCGCCCCTCCATCCCTGACATGGCCTCCACGTTCTTGCGCCAGTCGCCCACTTCCACGGGGCGCTCCTGTCGGGAGGGACGGAGATGGAAGTTGCAATGGCCATGTCACAGGGTGGCCAGCAGCCCCACGCAGTCCCACCCCATCCCTCGGCCCTGGCGCACAAGCAGCACGAGGAAGGCAGCTGCTCTGTTGCAAACATCCTCTCCCTCGGAGCCAGCTCTGCTGTGTGTCCCTGCATGGGACATGGGAAGATGGCAAACAGCGGTCTGATCTCCGCAGGGGGGCCTGGATTCATATGGATACCTCCCAAAGCCTGGCTAAGGTGCATTAATGCACCAGAAGGCATAAAAATCCCAGAAAATGTCTTTAGGAGGAAGAAACCAGCACAATGGAACTTACTCCAGTTTTACACCAGGGCAAATGCAAGCAAAACCACTTTCTGCATAGACCTCCCAACCCACATAAAACCCATCTCCACCTTCCCTGAGCTTTTGGAGGGGACTGGGTTTGCTGGTGTGACAGTGAGAGCCTGGCAGCCACTTCCAGAACAGAAAGGGGAGATGACAGCAGCTCTGGGAGCAGGCCAAGGTGTTTGCTCTGCCAACCCACAAGTATTCATAGATTACAAGCCATGCCCCAAAATCATCTCACGACATCTAAAATAAACTCAGATCTATTCACCACCTGGTGTCGAGGACTGTAAACACAGTTTTCTATCCAAATGACTGAAAACGTGCTATACTAGCAACAGGGGAAAAAAAAGGAAAAATATATAAAAAATTCAGATTCTCATCCAATCTGCTGAACTAGGACCAAAAGGTAAAACCCCCTTGGGGAGAGGCCCTAGGAAAGCAGCACAACTCTTGCCATTGGGGTTCCTGCACACCCCAGACAAGTTTGGGCATCGTTCTCCGTCTTTGGTATTGAGACTTTCCCCCCTCGCATCTCTGCAAAGCCAGCGTGAACTGGGCCATTTATCACAGGCCAAGCGTGCTTGCTGGGCTTGCTCTGTCTTATCTAATCTGGGTCTGGGAGTTCCCTGTGTGTTTTCTGGGTGTGATTGCACTGAATAGGATCTCTCCTGGTTCCCTAGAAGACCAAAGACCAAGCTCTCTGCAAGTGCAGCTCAACAGACGCGCCAAGGGGCCTCCAGCTGAAAGACCCCCCACCTGCTCTGGGCGGGAAAAGCATCATGGACACAGCTCTAAATCTCACTTGTTATCATCTACCAGTCACCTGGCCCAGTCAAACTGCTCCCATGTGGTCCTGCAACCTCCTGCAACAGGCAGTGCCTCACAAGGACTGTCCTGTGCTAGTTCTGAGGTTTACAAGGGATGAGCACAACCCACGCAGGCTTCGCAGGGGACCTTGGAGAAGGGCAAGGGCATCCCTAGGAGTTATCTCCATCTCTGGCCTCTAGAAGAGTCACCCACCTTCTCCGTGTCCTCCTTCTTGACAGACTTGAGGTTGGCTCTCAGATCCATGGACACCTTGTGCTTGGAGCCCAGCAGAGCCCTCAGCATGGCATCGGCGGAGACACGGACTCGCCGCAGCGGGGGTCGCTTGAACTTTCCTCGGAGATCAAGCACTTTGATTTTCAGATCTTTAATCTGCAGGTTGAGGAAAGGAGGAGGAGTGAGGGGTCATCGCATGGCTGCCTTGCACAAAAGGGTCTTGTGTGAAGCAGGAGTCTTTGCTGACACCGAGCCCCAGAGGGATCTGTGCCTCTCCTGCAGCCATGAGGACCACCTTCACCAAGGGGATGTCCACCTGAGAACAGAGCTATAGTCATTGCCTTGTCCCAGCCTGCTCAGATGGCAGCCGTACCAGGAGAAGGAGCTCTCAGACCCTCAAGGGGTGACCAGGAGAGCCAGGAGGTTGTCTGTGGACCCAGCGCACACTTTGAGTTCCCTGAGGCAGGGACGAACCTTGTGCTAAGTGATGCCTGGCAGAGCAAATATCAACCCTTAGATAACCCTGGTGCGTGTCCCACATCCAAGCTCAGCCCAGTCTATGACAGACCCCCATCAAGGCCCAAGCTACCATCTGGCAGGGAGTTAACGTAGAAGCGAACAGCCCATCCTACCTCCCGAGTGTTATGGTTGCATTTCGCTTCAATGTCATATCTCTCTTCATCCACAATTTCAACCTTCTCGTGCAGCTCCCTGCATAGGTCCTGGGGGCCAAGCGCAATAGGAGAGCAGTGAGCGATGCCCCGCCACGCTCCCAAGGAGCTCACTCTGCCCTCGGACCTGAGAAATACCTGGAGTTGGCTCAGGGAAAGCCCACTGGTGTGCAGCGGTGCGATCCGCTCAGACAGGTATCTTTCCTTCTCTGACTGCTTGTCCACGATCTCCTGCTCCCACTCCTCCTTCGCTTTTGCCAGCATCAAACTCTAGGAGCACAAGTAAATGGCAGAAGTGTGAACAGGTGTGAGCCTCTGTTCCCCCTGAGCCTCCTCATGCAACGTCTATAGGACCATAGAATTACAGAATGGTTTGGTTGGAAGGGACCTTAAAGACCACCCAGTTCCAACCCCCTGCCATGGACAGGGACACCTCCCACCAGACCAGGTTGCTCACAGCCCCATCCAACCTGGCCTTGAACACTTCCAGGGATGGGGCAGCCACAGCTTCTCTGGGCAACCTCTGCCACTGCCTCACCACCCTCACCGGGAAGAATTTCTTCCTGATATCTCATCTCAATCTTCCCTCTTCCAGTTCAAAGCCATTGCCCCTTGTCCTATCACTCCATGCCCTTGTAAAAAGTCCCTCCTCAGCTTTCCTGTAGGCATGAGACAGTCCTGTCTGCCTCCCAAACCTCCTCCCTGCTGTAACTGTCCTCCCAAAATCACTGTGCTGCTGCAACACACATCAAAAACTCCCTACACCTTTTGTGTGGTGACCCCGAAGGCACGGGGAACAGCATGGCCAGAGGCACCATGGGGCTGCGGTGGTGGTGGTCCCGGAGGACGCTGACATCGGCACTTTCTTTGCATCGGTTTGCTCTGCTGTGGCAATAAATGATTTTCCCAAGCCACAACCCAGGGAGCTCCCGAGCTTGTGCCGCAGAGCTGCTGATGCACAAACGCGAGGGCTGTGGCTTTAGAGCTGAAGGCACCGGGGTCTCTCTCCACTTTGGTAAAGCAGAGACGAGGGGAGGTTTCTTTGGTGCATGGACCACAGAGCCCACATGAGTGAGGATTTTTGAGAAGACAAGAGGTGGGAACGGGAGCTGTTCCCCAAGGGCCATACTTCTGCCATTCCTCATCGCTGTCCCACCGACCACGCACTTCAACCCCAGCTCCTTTTCCCCAGCAAGACAAACCCCAGGGAGTTTCCAGCCCTCAGGACTCACCTTCAACAAGAGTTTGCGTGAGGCTGTGATCTTGGATTTTCTCTAGGGGAAAGGGGAAGGAAAAAAGAAAATAAACCCTTTGAAAACAAACTCACAGCAAATGCAGAGTAGCATCGAGATCGCTCCGGAAAGGAAAGGAAAGGCGCTTACCTCCCTGCAGGCAGGCGTGCGTTCAGGACGGAGCAAGAAGGAACAAGAGAAGAGAACAGGGCATCAGTGAACAACAGTCAAAAAGAGGTGACAGTCAAGAAAAGCACGTCCTGTGATTGCAGTTGGCTTCCTTATTTCTGTATTTAATAGTTGCCGCCTGCAAGTGAGCCAGTTCTGAGATAACAGTGCTCTCTGGAAACACAGCGGGTGCTCAGAAAGCCAAAATGCCACTCAAACGTGGCACACGAGCTGTCACGGTGCCCATCGTGCCATCCCCAGCTCCGTCCCTGCCACAACACCCTCATTCACACGCTCCCCGTGCAGCCGGGGGCTGGCACGCAGGATGCCTGGATCCTGTTCAGGTTTGCAGGGCTGGGGCATCTCCGTGTCACTGCTTGATGGAAGCCTTGCAGGGAGCTTTCTCCCTTCTCTTCATGCCAGGGAATATGTTATATTTGTACGATGTGCTATGAAGAGCCTCATGGCAAAGTGAGTGGTGCTGCCCACCTGAGATCCCTATTTCAGGATCTAGGAAAGCTCCAAGGTTTGAATTGGGATATTGAAATCACTAACAATTTTTATTTAAAGGTGTTTTTTGCAAGGGGAATGGCACAGAGGTCTTGAGCATGAGCCAGTCTCCCAACTGAACCCCTCCAAAAACGGGCAATCTCAGCCAGCAGGAGCAGCCCAGCTTCTAGGCAAGGATTTAGTGAAATCCGAGGGAAACTCATGCTACTTACGGCTCTGGCATTGCGGCG
>NW_009623810.1:137581-137937 GCF_000690535.1 Cariama cristata
CACGGAGGGGGAAAAAAAAAAGGGGGGGGGAAAGAAGCTGAAACAGAGGAGTAAATCCCAAATCCACCTGAACCCAGAAAGTGGCAGTGGCAGCGGGGTGCTCCTGAGGTCCGGTGCTGCCCCGTGCTGTCGGCGAAGGGAAGCGACTCCGCAGCCTCCCCATCCCATTGCGGAACGCAAAGATGAACCATCTAGCTCCAAGGAAATTTTATTTCGGGCAAGCTCCAACCTGCCTCCAGCCAGCCCGGCAGGACTTGGTCTTCTGCTCCTTGGGGGTTTTCCCAAGCGCCGAGCTGCTCCCCCGCCGGCTGCATCGCCCACCCCAGCTCGGGGCGAGGGGACGGAGGTGAGCGTAG
>NW_009623810.1:138122-144880 GCF_000690535.1 Cariama cristata
GAAATACTCTCAGCTTCATATTTTAAATTTGCTCGGTAATCCTATGCCCTGGCAGCTGCTTCAAAATGCACTGCCTCGCTAGCTTCCCTAGCACTGCCTCTAGCGCTTCCCTCTCTTCTCAAGAAGTCGGGGCACCGTGTAAGCCTGAGTAATAGAAAAATGTGTGGGAAAATGCCAATCAATTTCTTTTTTTTCTCTTTCCAAACAGGAGTAACAAACCGATGCCATATTTCAGAATGAAACAGCATTTTCCAGTGGTGGGCTTAGTCCTTTTCCTTAGAACTGAAATGGCAAAGCTGGGATTTTTTGCCTTGATCTTTTTGCATCCCCCTAAATTTGGAAACTGTTTTAAACCCCAAAGATTCCTCCTGGGCAAAAGAAAAAAAGAACAATTCTGGTCTCAAACAGCTGCTCCCAAGTGTGTGTGGAGCCTGTGCCAAGCACATCTCGGTGCCCCTCCCGGCTCCATCCGCTTGCCCCTGTCCTCCCCGTGCTCCCCGCTGCCTGGCCAGAGCCGTGGCCTGAAGGAATGGAGTTTGGGGGGGAAATGCCATCAAATCCCAGCAGGAACCATCTCGCCCCGAGCCTGCCAGATCCCTGGATTTACAAGGAAAAATCCCAAGAACAGGAGTTTTTTTCTCCCCAAAGCCACACCAGCCAGACGCAGCCAGAGTCGCGGTTTTCATGCCCTTTCGGAGGTTTTTGGTGACACAACAAAAACAGGGAAGGTGGCCCCTCTTGCCTGACACTGGTGCATTAAGTGGGGCGGGTCCCAGCTGCTCCCCCTGAATTTATTTCGGGAGGAGGCAGAAAAGCCTTCGGCTCCCTGGAGGTGAGTAGGGGCTGGGTAAAGCCTCTCGGCGTTCCCCGCTGGAGCAAAGCCCGGCGTCCCTGGAAGCTGGGACCCACCCAGCACCTCAGGCTGATGACCTCTACCAAGGTCAGTCAATTTTTAGGGCCAGATAGTTCTAAATTGGCTTCCTGGAGGACAGCTGGGACTCAGCCGTGGTGATAAGACATCCCCAACAATCTCCTGGAGGGACTTTTGGACTCCAGCGGGATCCGGAGCATCCACAAGAGACTTTGCTTTCTGATGGGGATGAGAGGATCTGGACAAGCTAATTCTGCACTCTTTGCATGCTCCCAGCCGTGAAAAGCTTAAAAAGCTTATTAAACCGTTAGATCACGGAAAGCCTTAAGAATAATAACCCCATAAATCCAAACACGGTCAATCCTGACATCCTCCCCCATCCCACAGGGCTGGGGACAAACCACGAACACACCCCCAGCAAACACCCTTGGACCTCCCCTCCCTGGTCACACAAGTGACCGTGAGCAGTCAGGCTAGGACACACGGGCAAATGCTCCCCCAAACGGTCCTGGTTTTGCCACTTTTCAGAAAAATCAAGCAAATCTCAGCTCCAAAGCCCGTCTGGGTATTTTAGCGGTATTTCTCCCCATTGCAGTCTCACCAATTCTTTCTCCAAAGCAAAGAAAACATCTGAGCAACCTCCGAAGGGGGAAGAATTTCAGACAAATTGTCTGTCACGCCGCCACCTGCTAGTACCAGTGGTCTCACGCTCGTGCCCGTGTTGCCACTACCCCACCCAGGGCGTCACGGGTGGGGGGACACCCAGGGCAGTTCCTTACCTCGGGGCTGTGCAGGAGGGAGGTGATGCTTGGCCTCCGGAGAGCCGCACACTGCCGGGGGCCGGCTGCGGAGGGGGAGTATTAAATCGCAGGCTGCTTGCAAGTGGTCGGTAAAAATAGCACAAATCCCCTTTTGTGTGCACACGTTTGGTGCGAGCCCCGTGATGTGTTGCACACACCTGGGGCGCCGGCTCGAACACGAGGTGACACGGACACCTCGCCTGTGCGTGTTAGCGCTTTTGTGTTTTACTGCACCCATGACCTCCCCGTGCAATTTGGTGAATTCCTGTGCTTTTCGCATGTGAATCACCCCAGCTTGGCCACCACTCGCTGCCTGACGCCTTACTCACACACGTGTGCGCCCGCAGACGTGCCGGGTCAGGCTGACCGTGGTGCAAAGGCAATGCCGGTGCGTGCAGATGGGGTATATTCTTCACGGTACACCTCCCTTCCTCCTCTCTGATGTAAACCAGCGTCAGAGATGCTGGAAAAACCCTGAGTCTGCAAGGAAGTAGAAACCATGAGCCAAAACACTGCGGTACTTTTTTCTTTACAGAAAATCTGATTTTTTTTTTCTTTCTTTTATTTCCTTTCTTTTTTTCTTTCAAAAAGTCTCTGAAGGGGGGGCGGGGGCGTGAGCAGCCTGGAGAGCTGATGTGGTGCTGAGCCCCCTACACAATGGTGCACACAGGCTCTGCAATACTGCGCACACGGGGTGATGTCCCCACGGGGGTGCTGGCCGAGGGACTTCCCTGGGCTCATCAGAGCCGCCAGAGCAGGAGGGCAAAACCATCCCGACGCAGGACAGGGCACATTGCTGAGGGATGACGGACTAAAACAGCGAAAGTAGGGTTACAGCATCAGGCCAGATGATCGGTTGGGACCAAGGATGGGGCAGTCCCCTCTTTGGGGACTCCAGGACCATCCAGACTCGCCCAGCACAGCACAGCGGGTTGGGATGCTCAAGCAAATTTCAGCCCCTCACAAGTCCTGATGTTTTTCCAAGGAAATTCCTGCAAAGCAGCAAAAAAGCTGCTGTCTCACCCCCCTGCACCCCGCAAAGCCCCTTGCCTGGTGTCCCCACGGAAGGAGGCTTCATGTGGCAGAGGACCGCAGGGGCAGGCAGCACCTGTTCCCTGGGCTATTTTTAGGGCCAAGTTTAGGAGCAAACAATTCCCAGCGTGCAGCCCAGCAGGGACAATGCCCGGTATTTTAATCCGGAGGCTATTATGGTCGCAGAGGAACACACAGCTGCATGTGTGGGGTATCTCCCATGGTGGGGAGCAAAGACAGCCCCCCGTGTTCTACAGAGCAGGGGATGCACGGCCGCCTTCCCCGGCTCCTGCCCCCCTGCCTGGACACCAAGGCGGGGAGCTGTGCCCTGGTGGGGGGCGACGCAGCAGCCCCCAAACTGGTGCGAGGTCGGTGACGGTGACAGCAGCGATGGCAGCGGCAATGCCATCCTTGTTTGACCTGCACTAGTCAAATCCCAGCAAGCACAGGAGAAACCCCCTCCTGCACCCACCCTCCTTGGGAGCCCCTCCAAGGACGTTTCCCCTTCCCCAGCTCCAAGTGCCAGCGCAGCGGATCTGCTCCCAGCCGCCGAGGAGGAGGCTTTATACCAGTCCCGTTAGATCTTTATAAGGCAAAAGCCCCCGTGGGGCCATGCCTCCAGCATCTTTCCTCCCAGCTGCCTTGGGATTGTTTTCCGAGCATAGAGGAGCCAAAATTAGCCGGTGACAAAGGCGCTGCATTCCCCGCAGCCGTGCCCCGGGACCCAACCAGTTCCCGCTGCCCTGGGGATTGGGGCTGCTTCGGATGCCATTTGCTCCACTCTCAGGTTTCATCCTCTGCTGGGACCAGGAGGGAGGAGGAGGAAAGGGCAGGTGAGGGATGGGGTAGTGGGAACCCCTTAATTCAGGGCTTCAGCATCGGCTTCAAAGGCACCCAGGATCTCCCCATCGCTCCTGTCCAGTTGATACGATGAGGACATTTTGAGTCTCCATCCCTGGCTCGCAAACTGCAATAAGCTGCCTCAAGATGAGGGGTTGCTTTGTTAGGTACCACCTGCGGTCGTGGGCACCCCTGTGAGCTGCTGGCAGGTAGGAAGGAGACAGGCTGGAAATCTATGGGGCAGACCAGTGCTGAGGCCAAATTCAAAGCAAAATAATATCCCTCCGTTCCTGGGAGCCACTGAGTCAAGTGAAGGGTTCTCCATGGGCTGCCACCGAGGGGATGGATGTCAACAGAAAATTCCCAGATTCCTGGGAGCCACTGAGTCAAGTGAAGGCTTCTCCATGGGCTGCCACCAAGGGGATGGATGTCAACAGAAAATTCCCAGACAGTTGTATGGGGAGGCCAGACCCATCCAGGACCAGGTCCCGAGGGACAGCCCTCTTGTCCCTAAACATCCCAATGGTCCTACAGGTCACCCGTGTTCAGCCTCTTACAAGTGGTCAACCTTGCACGTGTTTAGATGGATGTGGGCAGTTTCTCTCTCCCTCTGGATGTGCTGAGGCCCTGGAGGGTGTTGGTCCTTCCTCATCGTTGGTCATCATCCCCACAAGCATGGCAGGGGCTACCACAGCTGCCCTCTGGCTTCAGGAGAATTGCACTGGGGCCGCAGTGGTCCCTGGCTCCTTAAGATTCTGGGCCTCCAAATTCAAAGGTATCTGATCCCTGTGAGCAGTTTGGTTGCCCCACATGATGCTTATTTCCCTGAAGAAGCAGACTTGCAGCGGTGCTGGAGGAATCCCTTTCCCTCCTCAAGGCCCTGGAGCCATCTCACCCATCCTGTCCTTGCCCTCTTCCAAGCACTGTCCTAGTTTCATCAACCCCGATGGCATTCACAAAGACAACAGGCTTCCCAGGGCATCCAGGACAGACTTAGAAACAACAGCTGAGCCTCTGTTGTCCTTTGGGACCTCACCCTCCGAACACGTCCATCCCGCCTCTTAGCTGACACCCTCAGAGCCAGCCCCAAATGCTGGGGCAGATGGCAGGAACTCACCAGCTGCCTCGGGTTTCTCACTGGGCTGGGACGGACGATGCCCCACAGACTCGCCACGGGATGGAAGAAGGTTTTCCCTCTGTGGAACAGCTCAGAGACACTGGGACATTGAGGTCACCTCCTACAAGCAAGGTGATGGCAAGGCTGCAGGACTGCAGCGTCACGTTGCAATGAAGTCGTGAGGGTCCACGTGATTCGTCCTGATGAAACGGTCCCTGCCTGGGTGTTTCTCCTGCAGATCGCCCGGCAGCTCTCACCCCTCATGAGCTGCCAGAAGGGGTCCAGCTAGTCCCAACTGCTCCGTCGATTTGGGACAGCAGAAGGTGACAGCCTCCCAGGTATGTTTTCCAACAATCGGCGCTTTTTGTAGCCCTGCAAAGGATCTCCTCAGGCTGCTGCATCTGAGAGTCTCGCCAAACTTCGGTGATACCCCGAGGCGTCAAAGCGGAGCTGGCAGTGGAGATGGAAGGTGGACCAGAGTTTGGATGATCATCACAGCCCGACCTGGGAACCAGCGAGGCCGTAGGGCAGACCCCAAACATGCCCCATGGGGCTGAGAGACCTCCTCCAGCTCGGGTCTCTGCCTGGGCTTCACTCCATTGCATCAGCCCCACCAGGACACCCACCCCTCCCACCGCCCGGTGGGACAGAGGCTCCTCATCCATTTGGGATCTGATGCTCCATGACTTGGGTTCCCAGGGTGCACACAGCTGCTCCTGCAACTGGAGAGCCCCGTCTTCTCCAGCCACAGCCACCTGCTCTGGGTGACCCCCACCTGGCTGGACACCATCCTGCACGTGGTGCAGCCGGGGACGGTGCCCGTGTTCAACCTCTTCATCCCTGGGCAGCAGACTCGCTCTGCCCTCATTGCACGGCTGCAGGCAGTAAATCCACATGGAAGTAGCTGTGGGCCTGGATCCAAAACCAGGGCAATTTTCACAAAGTGGGAGAAACCTCTTCACTTCTAGAAATATTGTGGGACAAGTTGTTTTTCTCAGCTTGAACGCTTTGGGAAGACTTGAAATGGTTGCAGAAGGTTCCAAAGGTGAGGAGGGGTCCCTCAAAGCTATCGAGTTCTTTACAAAGAGCACATGCTCCCTGCCTCGTGCCATTGGCACGTAGAAAATTTTTTATTAAATAAGGAGGAATTATCTACTTTGGGAGAGTGGAAAGACTTTATTAAAATGGAGCTGAGCCATTCACTGAAGACTTCAAGCTTTCCATGGTTTTGCCAAGTGACACATGAAAGCTTCCCAATGTTGATCCTGTCGACTCTTATAAAGAGGAGGAGGGTATTAACTGTTCTGTCCGTGTTAATGGGCTGACACGGTTCAACAGCGATGGCAGTTTAAATACCCTAAAAACCAGCCTGGTTTTCAGCCTAAGGCAAAGTATTTCACAGGGAAAAAAAAAAAGACTATTCCCAGCAATCCAAGATTTCAGGCCCAGGCAGGAACCCTGACACACTTTTCAGAGATTTTCAGGGTATTTCCAGGCCCTCCCGTCTGTCTCTGAGACACTCGACGCATCCCAGCACCCCCTTGTGCTGCAAGGCTGGGCTGAGCCACCTCCATCACCAGGGCAGCCTGGTGACTCCTGCTCAGGGACAGTGAGTGACAGACTGTGGGTGATGGACAGTGGGTGATGGACAGTGGGCGGTGGACAGTGGGTGACAGACAGTGGGCGATGGACAGTGGGTGACGGACAGTGGGTGATGGACAGTGGGTGACGGACAGTGGGTGACAGACAGTGGGTGATGGGCAGGTACCGGTGTGTATTCAGCTCCGTTGCTGCCCTCCAGCAATCCCTGGCCACTATTTTTGTTTCTTTGTGCTGTGCCAGACAGGGTGGTGAACCCCTTCCCTCCCACCGGCTCCCACAGCCCCAGCTCCACTGGTGGGTGATGCTCACAACCACATTCATCGCCCACCGTCTCCTCCACCTCCCTGGGACACCCTCTCCAAGACACAACGTCAGGACACTGGGGACGGGGAATTAACACACGTGCAATCCATCCCTGGACCCCCCTCAGCATCCCAAGCTCTATGTCACGAATGGCAGCATTTCCTCCTACGCTGAAACGCAAGGGGACTTTATT
>NW_009623810.1:144956-145170 GCF_000690535.1 Cariama cristata
GCCTGCTCCCCTGGAACGTGGGCAAGCAGAGGTAGCAGGGCACG
This sequence comes from Cariama cristata, assembly GCF_000690535.1. Classification (NCBI taxonomy): domain Eukaryota; kingdom Metazoa; phylum Chordata; class Aves; order Cariamiformes; family Cariamidae; genus Cariama; species Cariama cristata. The sequence continues at coordinate 145,001 of NW_009623810.1, forward strand.
GGGCAGCTCTCCAGGCTGGTACTGCCTGGGGCACGTTCTGGATTCCAAAAGGAAATCCAGTGATTTAGGAATTATAATTAAGGATGATCAACAATGAAATAATTTTAGGAGCATCTGAAGGAAGCCAGACACTTGACCCAGAGCTAAAAAAAAAAGTGATTTTTTTTTTC
>NW_009623810.1:145355-145669 GCF_000690535.1 Cariama cristata
CTGTTGGCGGGACCCAGCCAGCCCCAAACTGACCCTAAAGCCAGGGCTGGGTGCTGGGCTTTCACCAGGTGGCAAAATCGAGCCCTGAAGCTCCCTCTGCCGCCAACTTCATCCTCATGGTACAGCACAAAGGGTGCCAGCCCCAGCACCCATGGGTGCTGGCAGAGCCCCTTGCCCCAGAGGTGGAGGCACCTGGGCAGCCCCCAGCCTGCGCAGAGCAGCCCCAGCACCGGGGCACCCTCCGAGCCGTGCGGGGAGGGTCGATGGAGCAGGGGCACCCCGGGGCTGGGAGCAGCAGAGCCGGATTTTCAGGA
>NW_009623810.1:145679-146343 GCF_000690535.1 Cariama cristata
CGCCGGGGCACCTCGCTCCATTTTGGGGCTCAGCCCCAGCTCTGCTCGGTGTCCCCAGCACAGGGGTCCCCAGGAGCCAGCCCTTCCTTGTAGCAGGAGCCGGCAGGGTTGTGGGGGGATGTGAGGCCATATGCCTACCAACCCTCTGCTGTGCCTCAGTTTCCCCACCTCCAGGGGTATTAGAAATGCTTCCCACCTGCCCTCTCCCCGCTCTTCGGGCTGGCTGGAAGCACCCTGCGAGCTCCCTCACATCCCTACCTCTGTGCAAATCCTCAGCTAAAAATACTTTCGCAGCGCTCGGCCTCCTGCGATGCTCCCAGGGCTCTGCTCCCCCCACGTCTGCTTTCCCCTGCCAACCCAGTTGCTCTCTGAGCCCCTGCCTGCAGGAGATTTTCCCTCGGGTAAAATCACCCCATTTTCCCAACTTCACCCATAAACGCTGAGCCCCTTCTCGGTCAGCAATGTGCTGGCACCACGGTACTGGTGATGGGGGATGCGCCAGCTGCCGGCCCCATCCCTGCTCCCCTGCCTGGCCCAATCTCTCGGCTGTTTATTTGCTTTTCAGTCTCTGGGTGACCTTTTCCTCTGCGTAAAATATTCAGCCCTCACAGGCGGCGAGCGAAGCCACCCTCCCTCACACCCGCATGCCACTGCCCCAGCTCTC
>NW_009623810.1:146489-147417 GCF_000690535.1 Cariama cristata
GCAGAGGGATGAGGAGCTCAGGATGGGGATGGAAAGCCTTGGTTTTCTCCATGCCCAGACCTGAAACGCCGACATAGCGATCTGCCTTGCTCTTTCTCTCCCTTTCTCCTTATTAACAACCTACATTTCTCCCCAGCTCGTGGGTACCACGGCCCTTCTGCTGCCTCGGTGCACGGTAGACATGTCCACACCCATTTTGACCATTTTCTTCCCCAGTTCCTTGCCGGCACTTGGAAAACAGAAAATACCTATTTACAGTGAGTGAGAGAGCAGAAAAGCTGAGAAGGAGCAGTCAGACCACCCAAAACTGGTTTGAAATTCAGAAGACTTTGGAAAACCCCTCACACTGGGTGCTCCCCGCCCCTGGGAGCTGCCCCGCCACGGAACGGGCTCGGGATGCTCGCAGGGCTTTGAATGAGCCTCCCTGAATCCCCTGACTCCAGGAGCCGGGGATTTACGAGAAACCCCGAGAGGGAGATCCTTGCCATGGAAATGCTGTGTGAGCACCAGCACCGTCCTCCACCCACTGACAACTCCATTCCCTCCCGAAATGTGTGCGGGGACCTGGTTGGGGGGGACTGGTCCATGCAGGGCTCCGTGCCTAGAGCATCTCCCTGTGGGCAGGGGACCAGGTCACATCACCCCTGGAGCCCACCGTGGTTTGGTCTCTCTGTCCCTGCCGCAGTACAGGGATGGTGCAGAGCTCCGTCTGTGCAGGGTTTGGATCTGGCTTCATCTGCACCACCCCCCAGCTTAGACCCCTTCCCATAACCAGGGAGGTTTCTCAGCAAATGAAGCTCAGAGGACCAGGGATGGCCAAGCAGGTTTCTTTGGGTGGAAAGACACCAAAACGCTTGTTCCCAGGCTGCCTGGAAAGAGCCTGGCCCTGCACGGTGAGCGGGCTCTGGCCATGCCACCATCCCTCCCC
>NW_009623810.1:147692-148324 GCF_000690535.1 Cariama cristata
GGACACGGGAGGGTGTACCGGAGAGGCTCGGAGTGGCAGTGGGATCTTTGGAGCCCATTTGGCAGATTTAGGGGGATGCCAACAACTGGCGAAGCTCTGTGCAGGATTTGTGCTCTCTCACACCCTGCGGGGTCCCACAAATCAAAGCAACACCAGGGTAAGCAGCGGAAGGTCCTGTTTGGGGACACTTTTGGTACAGGGAGTTGGGGGTCCCCATTGCCTTCCCCAGCAGCCTCCATTAGCCCGAGGACAGCCCGGGGCAGGGCAGTGTCCAGCATCACGGCCATGTCACCGCGCCATGCAGGTACGGTGCCTGGAGGGGTCCTTGACGCAGCGGCAGGGCTCCAGCCACTACGTGGGGGCTCGAGGGGAGCCATGTCCCCGGCCACATCCATCTGTCCCAGTGTCACCGGCATTCGGGCAGAGCTCACCGTCGCACTGCTTCCTTTGGGCTCAACCTCATCCATCCCATTCCCTGTCCCGCAGGAGCGGCCCGAGGGTCCCCACCAGTTCACCAAGGTCCTGGCCACGTCAGCTGAAGGATGGTGGGCCTCCAGGCAGGGATGTCACCTCCTGCCATGGCCAGAGCCTCGGGTGGTTGCCCTCCCTCTGTCCTTTGCCCTGTGGGCGCA
>NW_009623810.1:148402-148783 GCF_000690535.1 Cariama cristata
CACGGGTCTCCCCGTGGCCACTGTCCCCGTCCCCGAGTCGCAGACAGCGATGGCCTCATTTGCCCGCCGGGATCCCGTTCTCCCCACCACCTGCTGAGCCGACGGCCATCTCCATCCTGCTCTTCGGATGCTGCATGTCCATGGGCTGTCCCACCGGGCCTGTGTCGAACTGCACCACTGCAGAGAAAAGGTGCTTGTTACCCACCCGGCCAGTGCTGGGACATGGGGCAGGATCTGGCCCCGAGGGGAGCTGGGGAGTGGAGTCAGCCACGGTCCTCATCGCCATCCCACGTGCCAGATGGCAAAGAGCCCCATATCCCTTGGGGCCACCCCAGACAGAGGGAGGGTGTTAGAAAGTCCCTCTCCAGGGATGCAGGGAGG
>NW_009623810.1:148831-149148 GCF_000690535.1 Cariama cristata
GACCACTGTCCTGCAGACCCATCCCCACCCATGGGACCCCCTTCTGTGATTCCCATGAGGAAGCTGAACCACTCGGAGATGGGACCTGGCAGCCAGGGACCCCATCCTCCGGTGGATCCTGCACCCCGACCCGTAGTGGGGCACGGGGTCCAGTACCTGCTCGGCAGCTGTGCCGGGCGCGGACGACCTGGATCGCCTGCTGGTTCTTGAAGCGGACGAGACCCATGGTGATCTCGGCGTTCCAGCCCGGGTCCTCCTGGGCACAGCGGAAGTCGATCTCGTGGCTGTCGTCCATCACCACCGTGAAGTAGATGTGC
>NW_009623811.1:0-237 GCF_000690535.1 Cariama cristata
AAAGAAATGGAAAGTATTACGAAAGTTTTGTTCCAAACTGCACAAAGTAGAATTCTGAATAACTGTATTGCATATTTACAGAGATCAAAGGCTGGTGTGATTTCCCTTGTCAGCTGATGGCATCAGTCATCTCTTCCATATCATTATGAACTTTTGAAAACCAGTTTGAAATTTCAAACAGATGATTTAAATCTTTGAACGTAAGCAGCATTTTATTCTAATTAAGTCGCCCCCAAT
>NW_009623812.1:0-22205 GCF_000690535.1 Cariama cristata
GCCCTGTTTTAGCCAAACCAGGACAAATGTGTATTTATGAATGTAGCACTTTCACATTCGACTCCTTCATAAAGTACTTCACTTCATAAAACACTAGTGATTTGCTTCATAAAACACAGTCCATGTGAAAGCAGTCTAGTTTTGTCTATATTATGAGCCAAGGGAGACCTTGAATAGAGTTTTATGATTTTTCACATGTGTACTTTCTGTACAGCTGTCCACCCACTGTCTTATCTACTCAAAAAAGACAATATTTTTTTTTGTTATTGAAAAATAAGGCCCAATTTGAAATAAGAAAATTAATATAGGCAAAGCTAAAATATTTTTTATTAAATTCTGTTTGAATTTTAAACTGTATTTAAATTTTTAAAAATTGTTATTGCAGTGGTACTGTTATGAATTTCTAAAAGTACAGCTTTGTAGAGGGCTGGTTAATGAACGAGTGTCGCAAACACCTGTCTTGTGGCTGACAGAGGAACTGGGTGCGCCCTGCAGAGGGGAGAGGAGGAAGGCCGGGGGGCATTGCCTTGCAAACCAACTTTTCTGTGAACTGAAATACTGTCTGTCGTTTGCACCCGTGAACTGTGACTGCCCAAACAAAAGGTCATACCTCCATCATGCAGAAAAAGGGGGAAGGGGCTAGACAACCACCAGAGCCCCCCAGGTACCCTAGACCCATTTCTCAAACTTTCCAAAGTGAAGATTACACATGTGTCAGCCAGGGCAAATCCCCCTTCCCTGGGGCATAGCCAAGGTCTATAAAAAAGAAGAAGTTTCAAGGAGTCACATGCATGTGCCCACCACCTGAGGACCACAACCAGAAGAAAGACAGACCATTGCTGGATCCAAGGGTGGGGATACCCCTCCTTTCTCTCTTCTTTCCCTCACATCTCTCTCTCTGTATCTCTCTTTCCAGCTCTGTTTTTGTATTTCATTCTAGGCATATAAGGGTAATATTATTGAGAGTTTGTTTTATTTCATTCTGGGCACATAAGGGTAATATTGTTGCGAGTTTGTTGTTGTAATATAGCAAGCACTTTTGGCAAGCACTCTGTTGTAATCTGGCCAAGTTTTCAGTAAATGTGTGACTTTGGTTGTATCTCTAAAGTGATTGTTGTCATTCTGGATTACCGCACAGAGAATCTAAAAGTTAACCTCACCCTCATCCACTGAGCGGGACGGGACAAGCTTCAGTCAATTTTAAATTACCATGCTAAACTGCTAGGGTGCTTTAAATGATGTGATCAGACTTACAAGTTTAATTAAGGCTAAAATACCCTTATCTATCTGTGCTTTTCCTTTTACAACTTATATAAACCATATACCTTGTAATATCTCATATTGTCTTAAAAAATATTATCAAGTTTTACTGCTGGATCTTCTTTACCAAGAGACCTGTAACAATAAAGGCAGCAGAGAGACATCATGTCAAATTTCATATGATCTCCTATATTAAAAACAGAAGAAAATTAAGACCCTTCAAAATGGTGTTTGGGGGAGTACTAAATGTAGAGGGAGGTCATCACAGAGCACCCAAGTTACAAATAAAAGTTAGTGAAAGTAAATCCGAAACTTGTCAGATACTCTTTTAGTCTTTATGACCTAGAAAAATCTTGAAGGGATGAAAAGAAGAGCTACCTTTTACATATACATTGAATACACAGTGTGGTGGACAAGAGCAGAGAAAGGTCTGAGCAGCCCTTAAGGTACTGACAATAATAGTTAATCAGTCTTAGGTATGGAAGTATCTTACCACACACATCTCTTCAGGCATCCCATGCTTCAGGAGAGGGTATTCTTCTCCTTCACTTAAAGGAGTATTATCAGAATATAGTGCATCCTTCCTCTGGAAATTTTTTAATAAAAGAGGTTTCCAGGTTTGGAATGGAAATGAAAGAGGGAAAAAGTAGATTTATGCAAAATAGATGCATGCAAACTCCTTCCAGATGCCCCACAAGGAGCAGCACGACAGCAGACAACTTTCTAACTGCACAGCTTTTAAATGAAAAGCTCTTTAATGAGGCCAGGGTTTGATTTTACATTGTATCAGTGAGAGTTTCCCCAGAACTTTGAATGTGAACAGGATTTGAGTCATTTCCTCACTAAATGGCAATGATGAAAATTAAGTCAATAGGTCTCATAATCTCTTATTTGCCAGTATCTAAATACCTAATTGATTCAGATCCTGAATACATAATTGTAAGCTTGTGGAATATAGTAGGGTGTATGAATCTCCAGCCTCAAATGACCTAAAGTCAACGTGATCAATGTCTTCTTAATCCTTAAGGCCAAATGTGCTCTATAGTTCTTACTGATCATGTTTCTCTGTTTGCAGTGCTGGACTAAATGTGTGTCATATATGAATTCAGATACAAGCAAATGTGGAAGGATTGGAAAGGACAATTTAAGGCTAACTTCAGGAAATGCATTTTTTGTTTTACGTTCTTACATGAATGTGTCTTCTTATGCTTCAGCTGGTTATTGTTCAAGTTCTGACCTTTGTTGAACGAGTACAGCTCAGTCAAAATAAATTAGCTAGGACTAATGTCAGCTGTATGTTGTGTGTTTTACTGTATTGTAACATACCACATACAGCCTTGCACCCTTCTATTTATGGTGTGGCAAGAATAGTTCCATACTTGAGCACTACGATTCAAGAACACATTCTTGTTAAAGTTACCTTCTCTACAGAGAGCACTTAATGCTCTCTATTTACACTGCATTTTAGAAGGGAATTGTAGGTACTCAGCATTTTTTTAAAAATAAGCTTTTTCCAGGTGCCTAAATGTTAATATAAGCACATAACTAGAGTTACTGTGTCTTGCAACTTTGGGTCTTGGCACATTGCTGTTGTTATTGTAACAGATGGCTCCTCCCTGAAGACCTAAAGCTCTGAGGTATTGAGCAGCACTGACTGAATACTTTATAAAGTTAGGGGTATAAATTAAAGCACGCAAAAAAAGCTGCCTATGTATGGTACCACATCTTTGGAGAAATAATCTCAGCAAAAGAGTATGAAACAATGGTAGATAAATTTTGTTTACCAAGAAACACAGCCACGTGTGGAAAACCCAATAATGATGAATTCTGGTCTGGTTTAGCCTGAAGGAAAAAATTTTTTTCATAACTGTTATTATGTTTCCATGTTCTCCACCATGCACACAGAAACCAATATATTATTTCCTTCTGTCTGTTTTTCTCACTTGTAGTATCTGATAAGCATTATCCCACTCTGGGGATTAAAGAGTGATGATGACACATGAAGTTATGACTCTCTAAATGTGAATGCTGAGCACCATGTGTACGAATTTCATCTAGCAACTTTTTCTCTGAGTACGAATAAGTTTGTTTTCCTTTGTTTTTCCATTTGTCAAAAAAAAATTATTGCTGTAATTTTTTTACTTAGCTTATGATTTCTCAGCCTAAACAGATTGGTCTACTCCATCCTTCATGAAAAATCCAAACAGAACATAACCTAATCCATGATATAAATTTTAGATCAGTGTTGCTGCAAAGCTCAGGCTCTTGTATAATTTTATTTATTTTTTTTTAATATTGCTCTACATGAGATGAAAAGATTTTGATCTGACAATATCAAAGAAGCCTTAGATTTCCAGCAAAGCCCTGGAGGCTCATAAGAAAAGATACTGCTGCTTCTTTTTTTTTTTTTCCTTTTTTTTCCATCCCAAAATAGGCATATTCTTCATACTAATTGTATTTTTAAATGTTCGATAGACCATCAGGTGCTAACTAATACGCAGAGACTTATGAAATAGGCAGGACTGGAACAGTTTTAAAAGTCTAGATTGTACCTTCTAAGTGCTTGTGCAAAACATCAGTTGTCCTCAATTTATACTCAATGGAAAAAAAGAGTTGATGATGGACTGGATATTCTGTCTGGTTTAAGAGAAAGAGCCTTGGGAGCTTCGTAGCAGTGAATTTAGAGAGTTATTAAACTTCATTCTGTCTCTTAAACAGGGAAGAAACTGCCCTGAGTAGATTCTGACCCAAGGCAACCTCACCAAGGCTCAGGGTACTTGGGAACAGTGAGGAACCTAATGAGGAGAAATGCATTATAAATCATAAAAGTTTTTTTTTTTTCTTTTCCCTCAAATCTTCCTAATCTGGATGTCTGTTTAACTTCAAAGACTATCTGTCTTTGAGACAGGAAACTGGGAATTTACAATTGAAACTAGGGGACTAGTATTTTTGTCCCTAGGAATCTTGGAATAGGAGGAAACTGGTGATGATTCTGTGGGTCTAGCTGCAAGACTGAATTTCTAAGAAAGAATAACAGACAGTGCTTAAAATGAGGAAGGATCCTAGCATGGAAATGAAAGTACCAAAATAATGGCACCCTAGTGGGTCTAAGGTACAGGCAAAGAACACACCGGCCAAGGGTGGTCCAGGAGCTGTGTACCCAGTGTGCTGGTCCTGTCTGGTCACTGTGGACTGATAAATGTCAAAGAAACAAACATTATATCTGTGTAGTGATTATAGCTGTGCATAAAATTATGCCAGGAAAAAAAGAAGATGCTTATTGGGCATATTCTTTCTGGAGGAAGAAAAGTCTCAGAATTCAACAGCTTTGTTCTTGCATTTAAAAAAATCATGTTAAAATTGTTGCTGTCTGGCCAGGCAAAATATCAGCCTCTTTAATACGTTTCTTTGTTTGCTTGTTTCTCTTTCTTAAACATAAGCATAAATAAAGATGAAGAAGGTTTCGTTTCATTAAAATTGAGTACTTTCCCTCCAGCTTTCAGACCTTAGGTCATGATACCAAAAATATCAGCAATGCGTTTCTCTTCCACCTGAAAACAGTTACTAACAAAGGCCCACATTCTATCTGGGAATCTCATGGTGTTTTTCAAACACTGCAGAGTTTAGCGTTGAACAATATATGAGCAGCTTTATGCAGAAAGGTAGCAGAAAAAAAAGTCCTTTTCCATCCATGTGACTTTCAAAAATCTGTGAAGACTAGTTCAAAGACTGGAATAGGTGGCAGATGCGCCTATGTGCCTTCCATTACAGTTTCTAATGATTAGGTAGCAGAGAGGACTACCTTCAGGACTCTGGAGCCTCCTACCGCAAAGAAACTAGATTGAGTTGATACTAATGACTAACAGCTGTTAGAACATGATATTATGCTATATTAACAACGGCTTCTGAAAGGTGCAGGGAATCTTCACTCAATTACTGTATATTTATTTGGCATCCTTCTGTTTCAAAATTATCTGAGAAGCAAACCAAACGTTGATTAAAGTTTGGCTCAACATTAGAAAGAACTTCTTCACTGTTAGAGTTGTTAGGCATTGGAACAGGCTCCCCAGGGAGGTGGTGGAGTCATCGTCCCTGGAGATGTTCAAAAAACGTTTAGATGTGGCACTTCAAGACATGGTTTAGTGGACAGGGTGGCATCAGGTATACGGTTGGACTTGATGATCTTTGAGGTCTCTTCCAACCATAATGATTCTATGATTCTATGATTCTAAACTGATTTATGTCTTACTGAATTGTTCTAGGAGGCTCCCTGAAAGGGGATTAGTTGATATTTGCAAGTTTCAAACACTTGCTCTGCAGGAGTTTAGTTTTGTGTAACTTGATGTACAGTCATAGTTGTGTTGGTTTGGGGTTATTTTTTTTCCCTACTTTTATTTATTTTTAATGTTATAGGACTTTCTTATGAAATTCTTACAACTCATGGATATTGTGTATCAATATACAGACTTAAAATGATGTGCTTAGAGACCAAAGTTTAAAGTGTAAAATTACTATTTTCATTACATGTAGCACTGGCGCTCTGACTTTGTCACTATTTCTTAACACAAAAAGTAGTGTTTTTTCTTCCGGAAGCCACTGTCCTTTTTCTAGATATGTCACTATATTCATTGAACATTCAAGTTATCATGCAAATGTAACCCTTCATTTATTGGATCCCTTTAATGTGGACATCTTTCACCATGTGCAGAGACCCTATAGTAGTACTATAGCAGTACTACACATGGTTTGTAAATATACAGCAATTACTCACTGGCTAAATACACAGAGCAGGTAGCTAGGAATAACTAGACTAAACATGAGTATGCCTAGCATCTCCAGTACAGGCATCTGATGACTCTCTGCATCCCAGACAATCATTATTCAGGTGAGAAAGTGTCAGACTCTCCTTGGTGCTTGGAATAGGCTGGGTTTTGATCTTTGTGAGTTCTCATTTTTTGACTCGTCACTTCTTTTCAGCATTTAACACCTTTTCATATCAGTAGTTCTCTGAGTTGCTACTAGCATTTCAAAAATTTCACTTCTGTCTTCATTTTTATTTTTCTCAAGAAGAAAATCTTGGCTTTAGCCTATATTCTCTCTTAGCTCAACAATTTTTCAGTAAAGCTGAGCTAAGGCCACATGACTGTGCCATACAAAACTGGGTCATGGGCTACAAACAGCTAAACCCCTGTGCCACAGATTGCATAGAGTGCAAACACAGTTCTGCTTGAAAAGTTGTGACTTAAGACTGAGGACATAGGTATTGCACACTCTTCTGGGATAATATTAACATCAGTTATATCCAGGGTAAAGCTTCTGTTTACCTACATACTTTGACTTTCACTTGATGCACTGAAGTCTGGAGACAATCTATGGATTCTTAAGTGCAGTACATACATAGGACAGGAGAAATGTGTCATCATTAAGGTTTCCAGGATGGACAGTTTGTTTATCTGAGAAGTAATTTCTTTTAACTTTTTTTTTTTTTACCTTAGTGGCTGCCCAATACTGAAAAAAACCTCTAGTATTCTTGACAAGTGGTATCTGAAGCCTCAAAAATATATTTGACAAATGAACACAATGTTACTGTATGATTATTAACATGAAATTATTCAATGTCTATATATAGAATTGCACATCTGGAATTGGTTGAATAAACATTTATTTAGAAGAAGATTTAAGATAAGACATTCTGAAGACATAACTCCCTAAAGCTTAAGCTCAGTTACTTATACACGACTCTGAATTGTCTTTTAACAGCTATTTAAAAGTGTTTCTGAAGGGTTTTTCCAGAATATAAAGCTAGATAGCAGTTAGATTTGCTAGATTAATCTGAAAGTTTAGATTATACAATAGGCTTTTTTTAGGCACCCATAACTACCTTTGCATGACCTGAGATATTAGATTGAAATTAGATTTTTCCCAAAATCTGAGAACAGTTCTGCTTCTTCTGCATCAGCCACGAATAACACTACTCTACCAAGTTCGTATAAAAAATAATTATGTTGGAAACTGGGGCTGTTATCCACTCTCTATATTCAACAATGGAAAGCCCGTAAGTAACTAAATTCTGTTTACCTGGAATTTGTAACTCTAATTCTCTTTTATTACTGAATTCAGACTGCCCCAGAACCTGTAGCAATAATTTTTGCTTCTCTTTGAAATATTCTTCTACATTAAATAGCCTCCCTTCTCTTATTTTCATGTCCTGATTGAAACAAGATGTTCTTTCACTGTCCTCAGGAAAAGGAAAGAGGTAGCCTTTGTAACTATGTGCTAAAAAGGAGTGGGGAAGCATTTAGTTCACAGCTTGCAAATGTAAAAATCATTTCTTTTATTCTCTGCTCTGCTCTTTATTTTGTCATATTGCCAGCATAATTTTTGAATAACAGCAACAAGACAAAGTGGCTAGAGCTGTTTTCATCTTTTCTGTTAGTGTTTGATGTTCTCATTTTTGTTTGTGACAGTCACAGACAGAATCTCCACTGAACCATTGAAATACAGTTTACACGCAGTTTTGTGCAGAAAAAATGCCAATATTATGATAGTGATTTGACAGGAGTTTTAACATCAGAACAATCAATTTTGCAGTGTAAATGAGTACAGGATGAGCTGAATGGTTATTGCTTCAGGAAGAAGCATGACATGTTTTCGTTATATGTGTAACTTTAGATCATCCATGTTTTCCCCAGCTGCTCCTGGATGATCACTGAAGAGAACAGCCTCCTGCACCTGCTTGAATGGACATGGTACACTCAGGACAGTCTGCTCAGAGTGTCAATCAGTGGTTCCTCTTCACTTTTACCACTGTTTCCAGGATGTAATGTTATTTGCCAAATTCTTGTGTGATTGACATTTATGCTTGTCCTAAAAATTGCTTGGGTTAGTATTATTTCTTTCTGAGGGAAGACTTGAATGTCACATTATAAGCAGATGCTTATACCATATGCAGGAAAGGGTGTTGCAGATATTGACAATTTTTAGTAAACAGGGAAAGGGCTCATCTGATGGGAAAAGATAGAACAGAAAATATTGCATGTCAAATTCAGTTCTCTGCCCTGTGATTTTAACACTGACACATCTTAGGGACCTTGGGATCAATAATATTCATAATCTGATTTCCCAGAATAATTTTTTCTCATGTGCAAACATCACCAAATTGGTTGTCATTTACAATTCAGCTCTTTGCATAATGCCAGAGAAGCTGAGCAATAATTGAACAAACTTCCTCTCTCCTCATTTTTGACCTTGAGAATTGATATGAGATAATCTGGAATGGTGGATCTCTGTGGTGAGATCCTGTTTAGCAGCAAAAGAGCAAACTGATCTCTGATCTAAGGCTGTTAGTCTCTCTGTTCAAAGACACTAGCATTATTTGATCTGAACAACATCAGCGCAGGAGCAAATCTTGTTCTGAGGACATCACAAAATTTGAATGATCATGCATAAAAAAATTCTGAGAAGAATGCTGGTTGATTAAAACATCCACAGGACTAAATCTGAGTACCTTTCTCTGCCAATAATACCTGCAATTTATTAGCTTGAAAAGTTGTGATTTTCTTCTTCAGGGTAATAACTGCATTTCAGACAAGAACAAGATGTTAATGTTGATCTGTGTAGGTATAAGCTGTGTAGTAATACAAAATCACATTTAAATGTAGGTTGAAATGAGCCTCGGACATAAGTAGGCACTCTAACCTCTCCTTTGACTTGACATTATTATTTAAATAATAATGTCATCGAAACCTGTTTCTGTATTTCTGAGAAAATGAGACTTTTCCAGTCTTTTAGAGATCTTTTTTCTCCCTTATCAGGGATATCCTGTCTAGGAAATCTATCTAGCACTCAAGGCCTAGGTAGACTGCTTGTTCAGAGCAAACTTGACTTTTCAGAGCAGTAGCGTTTTTTCCAAGATGATGAAGTAGTGCTTTGTGAAGATTGTTGCTACCACAGCTAAAGCTGCTCTAAGCACAAAAGCCAGCTGCTCTGGTACGTTATGTGGGATCTGTTTAACTTATCATTCTAACATAGCTGATTTTGTCTTTTTTTATTCTATCTGAGAGCCTGTTCCTGAATATCTTGCCTTCTAGAAAAGCTCTCTAAGATTTCTAAAACTCAGAAATGACATTCAAAAAAACAAACACACACTCACAAAACCCACAAAAGATCTAAAAAAGGTGGGGGGTTGGGGTTTTTTTGGTTTGTTGGTGTTTTGTTTTGTTTTTTTTTTTTTTAATTCTGGTCTTAAAACTTTCATGTACTAATTAAAACACTTAGAACAAATACAATCACGGATAGCAGAGGCTGAGGGACAAATGCTCCTTGGCTTGATAAAGCTGAATTCTTTTTTTTTAAATAGTGGAGTGTCAAATATAGAATTGTTGCCCTGTCAAAAGGCAACAAAGAGGGAAAGCACGGTTCATTCAGTAATGTCTTGAGGTACTGCTAAGACATTCAACAATGTCTTGAGGCACAAAATACAAGTTACTTTAACAACATTGGGTTCACTATTGTCTAGCATCCTGCCCTTAAGAAAATGAGTCACTGTGGCATATAATTGTTACTTTAGTCTGACTTCAGGTTGCAGAAAAATGTATTTTGTATGATAGTGGGAAATTTCAGCACTCAGATGTCCAAGAGGAAAACACCTTTTCTCTTACTATGGTTCTAATTTGGAAATTAAAACCAAGCCAGTAGAACAAGATTGAGGTTCAGCTTTCCAAAGTGATGACCCTTCTTGAAGGGCAAATAGTGTTTTTCTTTAGAATATCTGCCTATGTGGATCCTAATCACAGACCAGTGGAATTTTGAATACTTTCACCAGCCATTTCTTTTGAGGTAGCATGTGCATTCAGTCTGTCTGTTCTTCCCCTCCCAAGAAGCATAAATCAGAGAATAATCCCTGTTGATAATCGGTTAATTTTTGTTGCTTCTGACAACATGAGGAATAGCTCAGAGTCCATTAAATTACAAGACATAGGTTTTATATGTACTTTTTCTCACTGTTCTTTTTCATTTGGTACTTTGATTTCACCCTATTTAGGTTGAGAATTTTTTTATGGGGATTTTCTTTTTTTTTTTTTTTTTTTCTTTCTCTGTGACCGTGGTATATAAAATTACTTTTCTCTAGGTAACTAAGGATAAGAAATGATCCAGCAAGACTCTTGCTTTCATGGTTTGTAGAATCAAGGTTTGTAGAGTGCAACTTATTTCAGAAGATTAGTAAGGAGTAAGGAAACAATAAAAAGCCCTCAGAAAATAGTTTTCACTGGTTCAGCATACCTACAAAAGCAGGTTATACACAGTCTTATTTCAACAACTGATCAGTGACTGATTAATTCAGAAAAAGTTGTCACAGCTTTTGGGTGATGCAGTCAGTTGCCAACTGTTTTCCTCAGCTGTTTTCTAAGGAGTAACATTAATAAATCTGATCTTACTCTGTCTCAGTCAGTGGAATTAATAGCAGTTTATTCTAGGCTCACAGGTGGCTAAAGCCACAGGAAAATTGTTTCATATCGTCCTTCAGCTGAGAACAGAGCTTCAGAATTTATCTTTGGTCATTGGTCAAAGTGAGCCTCAGGTTATTTGGACATTTGGTTCACAGATTTTCTCAATGCTATTTATTCAAGAAGTCCGTAACCTGTTTACAAGCCCAGCTGGCAGAGGATGAGCCTTGGAGTGAGCTCTGGCATGTATATTTTTCTCTTTTCAGTGGTACCCAGGTTTGTGAAATGCATGCCAAATAGTTCTGTTTTCTGTCCCAGTATCTGGTGCTTCAAAGACCTGGTAGTTGGAGTGAATATGTGTGGAGAAAGCTCCTTTGAATCACCATTAAGTATATACCTAATGATTTCTGCTGGATGCTGAAAAAAATCACACAAAAGAGGTATAGCACAGAAGTGCAATAAGAAATCAATGTTTAACATAAACCTTTAGAGAGGAGTAAAATCAGACTATTTTGTCAAGAGCTTAGTGCCAATATAGCTGACAGTGATAGTAAAAGAATCAGCGGACTAGCTAGACAGAAAGTCTTAATCATTCTCATCGTCCCATCTATGACCTCTAAAGAAGTCAGAGTTGAACAATGTTTTCAGAAGTGGAAAGTTCCTAGCAATTCCCATTGCATCTGGTAAAAACTAGCAGAATCGAGGACTACTCTGAAGGAGGTATCAGTCAGAGCACCAGAGCTGCAGTTTACTTAGTCATATAGTCATGTTTACTTGGTATGTATTTTCCCATTGTTTCTATCACTTCCAGGTCTTAAGAATATACCATACACTTCCACACATGAAAGCAGGAACCTACCAGACAAGTCTTTCGGCTGAGGCACTTGATAGCAGCTCGCTTTTGTAAAAAAGGCTTAGTCATTACTGTAGTGCAACCTCTAAGAAGGGTGTTCACTAATTCTATGAAATCCATGCATCTGCATCTGCATTAATTCCTCTTAGAAGGGGAATCTCTTTGTAATAAGCTAAGTACCATAAAAAACTTCGCATGTAAAACCAGAATTGTCTCTTTCCTAGAAGTATTTCTTTGATTATGCCTCATTAATTACATAATATGTAACGATTAGGCATAAATTAAACTATCAGTGTTTTTGAAATTAGACTCCATTAGTCTCGTCTCACTCTTCTGGGACACCGCCCTTGCTGAGTTAGGACACAAATGCAAAGAAAAGTCGGTTCCTCTTGTCAGTATTTGCAGCGTGATAGTTTAAGAGTTTAAGGTTTTTCATAATCACTTTTAAAGTTGTTCTGAGCTTCAGGATATATAGGTCAGACATCTTCAGAGATGTTTTCTCATATGAGGAAATGAGCCCTGTGAAACTTCAGAAAGACCATGTAATCTGAGAGAGGCACTAGGTAAAGAACCTAGAGTTTGTCCAGCTGAGCATCAAGACAGACATCAAATTTTAGATTCTTCCAGAAGACGAGAGACAAACAGGTGCTCTGGAGAAACAGCAGAAAGGTTGGACAGATAGTGGCTTTAATAGGAGGGAGGAGCAAGGGACTTTTTTCCAACTCTCCACTAAAATGCTCAGAAAAAGCCAAAAGAAATCAACAGCAAAATCAGTGGTGGTATTTGTGGACTAGGTATTTATTTGCTCACACTTTACCTGTACAGCTGCGTACTTTATCTTGGAGTGGAATATACCTACTCTTTTTTTGCCTTGTATAAACTGAGTTACCTGAGATATTTCAGGTCATTTCCTAAAACAGTTTTCAGTCAACTTACTGGCACTTTATATCTACATATGCAAAAGATTATACAGCACCTCTTCCTTCCCTAGACATCAGACACACTCCAGATTAAAGTTAGTATTTCTGTAGGCAAAAACACCCATAAAGGAAATATAATAGGTTTTGTTGGAGTGGTGGTTCAGTATCCGCATCTGACTGGATCCCTGGAGTATCTGAACTGCTTTTTGAAAGAAACAGGCTTATCAGTTCTGGAAGAACAGAATGACAGTCATTGTCTGTTTAACAGCACAGAGAATACGCTCAGCTCAGTGGTATATCCTGAGAGCTGTCCTTTGGGGAAATTAGATAGTTATTTCATCCAGAACTAAAAAGTCCCACCAGCAAGAATGAAAACTTTTACCTTTACAATAAACTGAACTATCAATGAGAAAATTAATGAGAAAAGTCTTACACCTGACTCATTAATTTCCTTTCCAGAACAACACAAAGTTTTTATCTACAATCACATCATGATTCACAAAATAAATTTCTGTCTGCTTGGGAAAAGGACATGTATTGGATTTGCTTGCCAAGGTGTGGGTAGTGGGGGGCTGTAGGAGTGGCCTCCACAAGGAAAGGCCGGGGCTGTCCCCTGCCAGACAGAGCAGGTTCCAGCCATCTGCAGCAGAGCCACCACAGGGCACAGCTGAGCCCCTCAGCCACAGGTGGGTGCCTCAAGGAAAATGTCTCTAAGAAAGGGCAGAAAATCTACACAGACAGAAGATGAGGGAACAGAAATTGTAAGAAATAGCAAAGAGAACACCAAGGTCAGAGGAGGAGAAGGAGAAGGTGCTCCATGCTGGAGCAGATATCCACACTGCAGCCCATGGAGGACCCCACTGTGCAGCAGATCGACATGCCCTGAAGGAAGCTGCAGCCCATGGGAAGCCCACACTGGAGTAGAGGAAAAGGATGAGGAGGAAGGAGTGGCAGAGAGAAACTGTCATGTCCTGACTGTAACCCCCAATTCCCCACTGCCTCTGTGATACTGGGCAGGGTGGGAGGAGGTACAAGAGTCAGGAATGCAGGAATGAAGTTGAGCTTGGAAAAAAAGGAGGTGGATGAAGTATTTTGTCTCTTTGTTTCTCACCATCTACATATATTTTAATTGGCAATAAACTTCCCCCAACTCAAGTCTGTTTTGCTCATGACAGTGACTGGTTAAGCAATCTTCCTATCTTTGTCTTCACCCATGAGCCTTTTCATTCTATTTTCTCTCTCCACCCTGTTTGGGGAAGGTGAGCAAGTGAGAGGCTGGGTAGGGATCCGACTGCTAGCCAAGGTCAATCCACCACAGGAGCATTGACAGATGTTCTTGCAAACACCTCTGCAGAAAGATAAAGCTTATGTCTTCCTAGAAGCATAGGTAATATGAACGGAATTATTTCTTGCACTTGCTGTATGAAACACAGTAGAAAAGTTTTCTGTGATCTTTTTGCCAACTAGATTCATCCTACTTAACTTTAAGCACTTAATTGAGGCATCTAAGTTAGAAGCTTAGTTGCTCTAGTCAATGAAAAGAAACAGGTGCCTTCAGATGATGATTCAAATCTTTAATTGGACAAGATTTCACTCTAGAGGTGTTGGGCTTTCACCACTGATTATAAAAGAATCCACAGACAAATGCATTCTTAACAAAGTGTTTCAGTTAAGGGCCTTAAGTTAAGCAGGACGAACTAGGGTGTCTGTGGTTAAGGACTTATAACACTTGATCTCTCTGCTACAAAAGGAGAACCTGGTAATAACACTTGATAATCTGCTTTTAATGTATTGCTGACACAGACCATGCAGTTTCTTCTAATCTTTCATACAAAATTGGAATGTCCCTTTCTCCCTAGTATATGAGACTATTTTAACATTTGATATTTTTGAACTCACGGTTTAAGGTACATACACATTTTATTGTTGCAGTCGCTTTTTACACATGTGCTGTGCTTCCCAAATGGTATTTCTTGCAGAGGAAAGCATTGCCAAAATGAATTAAACATCATTAAAAATGGACAGAAGATTTAGAGAGAATTAAGTGTAGGTATGCAATTTTAAAATCCAAATGACACAGTTTGAACACTAAGCAAATGTTATGTAAGACCTCAAATCATCCTTCTCAAATTTAACTTTTGGGTCAAATATTACTTTCATGTATTTCATGCCAATTCTAGCAATCATCATATAACACTAATCCAAAACAGGAAGTTGATGGCAGACAGATGAATTTTTTGTTATAGCAATGTTAGTCAAGCTATGGGTTTAAGTATTTATGAGTTAAAAAATACCGCCTTTCAACAGTTTTCCTTCTCTCCTCCTCAAAATTAGTTGTTGTTGAGACGATACTCTCCTTCTTGAGTGTACAGCAAAGAAATATCATCAATTCCTATTAAATGGAACTTTTCTTTTGGGTGATTTTAGTGACTTGGTAACAAGGAGTCGCTCTGATCAAGCTTAGTCATCATGCGTGTTAGAGTCACTTCATAAATATAGTAATTGACGTGAGTGATAAGAGGAACCTGAGCTGCTGGAAAAAACAGGCTATAGTTCTCCACTGACTTTGTAATGATATTGTGATATTGTTATAATTTTGCATTGGCAGGAGCAGGGTTCTGACTATGTTCTTCATAAGCATTTTTGGCTTCCTGTCCACTTGCCTCCCATTGTAAACTTCATTTGTTTAGTCCTTGCTGAATTTCTCACACTTTGTATTTACCTCTATTCCTTGTGCTTCCATGCACTTTCTCAATTCTTGCCTCCTAGAGGATATTGTTGCAGGGTGCTGCATTTTCTTTAACAGAAATATTTATTTTGAATTATCTTCTTGCTATTGCAGGCTGCCAGGTTGCTTTTCCTGCTTAAATCTCCACATATAATCAATTTCTGCAACAAATTTTCTTAAGTTTTTTGATTGGTTTATTTGTTTGTTTATTTTTCAAATGATGAAAACTATACAAAAATGGATTAGAGGAATCATTCCAGTCCTTTGTGGCAGCTTGGCTTCTCTCCAATGCATGCTCTTGCCTCTAATTCATCTGGTTTGTTTTCAGGTTTTCTCTAACCGAAACATTGCAACAGGACATTTGCGGTGGATATGCAGAAGCTGGACTTTGCACAAGCAGTGCAGAATCCTCCTCCCCAACCTGTCCTCCAGGAAAAAAGAAGTAAGGCTAGGTTATCTGCTGGTATCTTTGACATAACAAAACTTTATATGCAGCAAAGGCAAAAAAAAAATATATATTCAGTACTGTATTTCACATTAAGCCTTACCTGGAGTGATCTTTGTGCTTGCATATCAAGTGAAGAAAATCATAAACTCAAAAGGAATCTGTAGTTATTGCTGAAGATAAATATCTCAATGTTGTGCGACATACGTACTGAGTAAGATACATATAGTGATACCAGAAGTGCTCAGGTATTGTAGTAATAGCTAGCTATGTTGATTGTGAGATTTACTTATATTTTGGCAACTGGAAAAAAAACGGTGCTCATGAGGAGTCTTATTTTAACATACTTACTCTGAGGGAGGAGCTGGCAACTATATTGCATTCTGTTTTACAGTTTCATCAGCCACTCAGTGTGGACTGTAGACTTTTGAAAATACTTGCTGCTGTGCTACCTGGGTGTAGTTTAGTTGATATAAAGGGGCAAATGGAAGTGAGCTTATGAATAAAGAGATTATTACCTATTAGAAACATGAAAAAGTATATATTTGGTTTGTAAAACTTCAGTTCTCTGTTTTAAGTAGCATAATCTTTTTAATAACACTAAGGAATGCAAAATCTGGAGGCTTGTTTTCTTGTTGGCCTTTATGGAATTAAGCCTTTTACCCAATATTTTAAGACTTAATTCTTTTGGCATTTTTACTGACTTGAGCTCCCCTGACTTTCTGATTTCCATCATTGATCAGCTCATATCTTGCAAAAAGCCTTTGGCTATATATTAAAGACAGGACCCACAACTTGAAAAAAGCCACTTTTTTGTCAGTTTTTGTCCCAGTTGTGTACTCTAATAAGGTAATTTGTGATACCTATGATATTAAAATTAGCCAAATCAGCCCTCTGAATCTGACAAGCTGATGTGTTGTTGAGAGCTGGTTGTGCCTCCAAAATTACGTGCTAATCAGTTTTTCAGCAAATGTGCAAATGACTGTGGAATCCTGAGGCCATTGTACAAACTCCTGATAATAAAACAGCACTACAAACAGCTTCTACAGAAGTAGAATACTCATTTTCATTGAGTATTTCATCTAAGATATAAATACTTATCCAATGGTGCAAAGTATAAATGCACATCCTTAAAAGTATCAGGGAAGTGGTAAGGGGTATTCTGATGAAGGAGGATGTGACCAGTTCCTATTTTGCCAGTGCAGTCACAGTGATCACAGCCTGCTTACTGACCACACACACAATGCCGCTGGGCCTCTTAGCCATGTTATAGGTGCTTACACAACCTTGTATGATGTTATTTTGGAGTTCCAGTGTTTGACTTGGAATTGTGATTCTGCTGAAGTCTTGATAGTCCTAAAACTCACCAGCCGATAAAAAAGTCCAGACCATCAAAAGCTTTAATCATGCCATGCTGAGACATTTTTGCACAAATTTCCTTTTGTTCCATGGGTACAAGAAGTTATTCATAATAATGTGGTGTGATCAGGCACACTTTATAAATGTTGCAGGTTGCTTGAAAAATGTCAAGGTTTTTTTCCCCATGATTTTTCTAATGTAACTGTCTTACACCAGGCAAAAAACACAGTATTTTCCCTCTATAGCTCACCTCTCAATGAGGCTAATCAGTCACACATACTCTTCCTGCTGGCTGAAAGCCTTTTCCTTCACCATGTAGTTGGCTTATGCTGTCTTGACTTAAAAATTGCTTCTTTGACATTCTTAAAAGAAGAAGCCAAACTGAAACAAGAAAATTACAGCAGGAACAAGTTGTACCAGCCCTAAAGCTTTATTGTAATATAATGAAATTCTATCATCAGGCAAAGAAAAACACAGAACTGGTAGGAAAAACAGTTTAAAACTCATGTATCATCACTGCCTTTCCTGAAGTGATTACAACATGAAAAGAGGTGTAAGAATAAATTAAATTTGCATTGTTTTTTGCATTCTTGGAACAGAAATTGGCTATATGAATAGCTTCTTGAGGAACTAATAATTGACTTGGGGGGCTTAAGACGCAAAATTTCTCTGATGCAGCTGCTGTCTCATTTTTAGATAAGATAAGGATTAAGAATACAAATTGCCTAATAAGGAGCAAAATTTTTTCTGTTAAACTTGTTTTACTCCCTCCTGTCACAAGGGAAGATGAAAATGTTTAAGTTCCTATTAAGAAAAAATTCTTAACCATCCTAAAAGACATTCTTATGCCAGGAAAATGCCAGTGCACAGTTTTCAGCTTCTTGTTGCATGGCACTAAGTATGACCATGTTTTAACCTTCCTGCCAGATGAGACCAAGGGCCTACCAATATCAGTACATTTCCTTTAGCAGTGGTGAGAAGCAGATGTTTGGGGAGAAGTTTAATATTCAGGCCTTCCCCAATGAAACTTACTTCTAGCTTCTACAATGCATCAATATGAGGACTTCTGAATGAGGGAACACTGCTGGATCATTGTGTTTAAAAGCATTAATAACTTTATATATAATTTTTCCATACTCCCTCTTTGAACCCTTTTTTATGTTTTCCCTCTAAAACATTCTGTGGCACTGAGTTCCACAGTACAAGTTGTATGAAAATGTATGTCCCTTTGCCACTAAATACAAGTCTTAAACCTGGATGAGGGTCATTGCGTGCTTCCAACTTATCATATTATGAGTAATAGTGAGTTATGATATCAGAGGCAATCCCTAAGCCAACCATGATTTTGCAGACCTGTATCATATTGCCTCTCAGTTAATTTATTTCCAGAAAGAGGAATCCCAAAGTTTAGTTTCTCCTCATATAAAATTATTCACTATGGAAATCATAGTTGGTCCCCTTCTATGTTTCTTTTCTAGTTCTATTTGATAGCTGGAGAGACTATCTGAAGTCTGCAACCTACTACCTCCACAGCTGAACAGAAACTTCCAAAAAGAAAGCCCATTCAGATCTGAGATTTACTTTAGTTTTCTGTTCACTTAAACAAAACAATGGTAAGAAGCAGCTATCAGCAATGCTGCTTCATCTTAAAGTACTAAAAAGTGTAAATTATTTAAAAAGATAAACTATTGTTTTTCAAGCTAATTCAATACGCAAAAAATTATTTGCTACAGGAGTGACAATGGGACAACTCTATTGTTATGCCTTTGAGAGCTGAGTACATGCTGCAAGATGTTTACTGCGAATATTCAGTACTAGTTTTGAAGAAATTGACCCCAGTTTCAGTTAGCCTCCTGTTGCTTCTTTGAGAGTCACTTATCACAGATATGTTAGCAAATGTCTTTGTTTCTTATTCCGTTTATTAAAACACCCTGTGCCTAAGAAGAAATTGTGAAGCTTTGGAATTAAAAGTTTGAATTCATAGTTATAAGAATTCACAACAGGAAATATCACAGAATAATTTTTATCTACTGAAGTGGGATGATTTGTTGAAGTTGGTTAATGTAATAATTTAACTACTTCTGGTCCTTGGCAGGAATAAAGGAAGAAACATTTTTAGTATGGATACCTCGCACTTACTGTCTTAAAGTTGACTTTGGACTTTTTTCTTGGTATTGATGTTCCATTATTTGCTCTTGAAAACATACGAAATCAGACTTCTTACTCAGCAAAGAGATTGCTATCAACTATGTAGCATTTTTAAATGGGGAAAAAAAGAAATATTCACGGAACTACAGGCCAGTCAGTCTTACCTCTGTGCCTGGCAAGATCATGGAGGAGATCCTCCTGGAAACTACACTCAGGCACATGGAAAATAAGGAGGTGATTGGTGACAGTCAACACAGCTTCACGAAGGGCAAATCGTGCCTGACAAATTTGGTGACCTTCTATGACAGGGTTACAGTGGCGGTGGATAAGGGAAGAGTAACTGACATTATCTACCTGGACTTGTGCAAAGCATTTGACACTGTCCCACACAACATCTTTGACTGTAAATGGAAAAGACATGGGGATTTGATGGATGGATCACTCAGTGGATCAGGAATTGACTGGATGATCGCATTCAAAGAGTTGTGGTCAACAGCTTCATGTCCAAGTGAAGACTGGTGACGAGTGGTGCTCCTCAGGGGCTGGTATTGGGACCAGTGATGTTTAATATCTTTGTCAGCGGCATGGATAGTGGGATTGAGTGCACCCTCAGCAAGTTTGCCGACTGCACCAAACTGTGTGGTGCAGCTGACAAGCTGGAGGGCAGGGATGCCATCCAGAAGGACCCAGACAGGCTTAAGAGGTGGGTCCATGCAAACCTCACGAAGTTCAACAAGTGCAAGTGCACAACAGGGCCAAGTGCAAGGTTCTGCACCTGGGTCAGGGAAATCCTAAGCAAAAATACAGGCTGGGTGGAGAATGGAGCAGCCCTGAGGAGAAGGACTTGGGAGTGTTGGTTGACGAGAAACTCGATATGACCCAGCAATGTGCGCTTGCAGCCCAGAAAGCCAACCGTCTCCTGGGCTGCATCAAAAGCAGTGTGACCAGCAGGTCAAGGGGAGGATTCTCCCCCTCTGCTCCACTCTGGTGAGACCCTCCCTGCAGCACTGCCTTCAGCTCTGGGGCCCCCAACAGAAGAAGGACATGGACCTGTTGGAGCGAGTCCAGAGGAGGCCATGAAATTATCTGAGGGCTGAAGCACCTCTCCTGTGAAGACAGGTTGAGAGAGTTGGAGTTGTTCAGGCTGGAGAAGAGAAGGCTCCGGGGAGACCTTGGAGCAGCCTTCCAGTACCTAAAGGCGCCTACAAGAGAGCTGGGGAGGGACTTTTTACAAGGGCATGGAGTGATAGGACAACCGGTAATGGCCTTAAACTGGAAGAAGGAAGATTTAGATTAGATATTAGGAAGAAATTCTTCACTGTGAGCACTGTGTTCCTGCCCAACGCAGGGGGGTTGGAACTAGATGGTCTCTAAGGTCCCTTCCATTTAAATCATTCTGTGATTATATGATTCGATGTTGTTACCGTGCTGTCTCTCTTCTTCTAAAACAAAATTATGGCATTTCATTAGGTGTATCGAAAACGTAAGAGATGTGCATCAGTTTACACTTGTTTTGGCACATCAGCTACAACAAATGCAAAACTGTGTGAAATGCTTTCATTTAATGGTCACAGAAGAGATAAATATCAGTGTTGAGAAGTCTTTAACATCCAAATATGAACTACAGAGAGACACAATGGAGCTTGCAGAATGTCCTTTTGCAGGGGACAAGGTGCTAATACCAACATATTCTTGCCACAAGAGGTTTTCTTGTTGCCTCTCGTCTGTTCCTTTTAATAAAAATTCTGCAAGAAAACATTGCAGAAGCCATCCAGAAAGTGGCTATTGAGCGTGTACTGATCACTCATGCAGGATCAATTGTAGGATGCATCAAACTTGCTTCTCAGGTGCAACTGATGTGTTTTTGAATCCCTGTCATTTTTTTTCTGCATGTCGGAACAAGGACAAGGCAAGAGAGATATTTTTTTTTTTTTTAAAGTAACAAAAGCTACTAAAAAATAGCCTAAATACCACTGAAATCTGTTGGAGAGCAGATACACTTCATCCCTTTTGTTTCTTCCATATCTCAACAATTCCTTCACCATTTCTTCAAGTAAACACAATGAAGGAAAATGAAGTTCACTTCAGGATATGTAAATGAACAGACAGAAGAAAACCTTCATAGAAACCAAGTAATCTTCTAAAAAAGATTCCAGATTGGCTTTGTCCTGGCATAGAATAGATCTTGTTTCTCTGAAATGGGTGTAACATGAACCATGATGTTTAATAAAATAATGGTTTTATGTTGTATCTTTTTATGTGTCTGAGACTAACATATCCAATGCAACCTAAAGGACTGTGAATGTCTGTGTCTCTCATGAAAGGGCAGATCGGCATTCAAGGGAAATACAGCATTTACCTTCCAGTCAGTCGGATAGCTTTGAGGATGAGGCAGTCATCAGTCCAGAAGCTTGAAAACAAGGAATAGCCATAAGGCTATGTCAGAGCAGAATATGGAAATACTGAGAATCTCTTGAAATAATGTCTGAGAAAGGATTCCTAAGGTAAAGATTTTCATAATAGAGCTCCAACTCTTGAAAAAATCAAAATGGTAAAAGGTTTTTTATTTGTTGGCTTATGGGTTGTTTTTTTTCATTTTTAGAGTGAGACATAAGCAAACACAGCATAGAGCATGGTTGGGTTTGTTTATCCTCATTGGATGGGAAGTAAACCGACATTTAGGAGGCTAAAATGCACCCCTGGTTAAAAGGCAGAAGTCCTGTTAGTGTTTTGAGGTCTAATGCCCTGTTTTCAATTATTCCTTTAGGGACCTCGGACAGTCAGGCCTAGTCAGTATGAGTTTACGAAAGGCAGGTCCTACTTGACTAACCCGATCTCCTTCTATGACAAGGTGACCCGCATGGTGGATGAAGGAAAGGCTGTGCATGTCATCTACCTGGACCTTAATAAAGCCTCTGACACCGTTTCCCACAGCATTCTCCTGGAGAAACCAGTTGCTCATGGCTTGGACGGGTGTACGCTTTGCTGGGTAAAAGCTGACTGGATGACCAAGCTCAAAGAGTGGTGGTGAATGGAGTTAAATCCA
>NW_009623812.1:22345-26334 GCF_000690535.1 Cariama cristata
GTGTGGATCTACTGGAGGACAAGAAGGCTCTACAGAGGGGTCTGGACAGGTTAGGTCGATGGGCTGAGGCCAGTTGTATGAGTTTCAACAAGGCTCAATGCCGGGTCCTACACTTGGGACACAACAACCCCATGCAACGCTACAGGCTTGGGGAAGAGTGGCTGGAAATCTGTCTGGTGGAAAAAGACCTGGGGGTGTTGGTCGACATCTGGCTCAATATGAGCCAGCAGTGTGCCCAGGTGGCCAAGGCCAATGGCATCCTGGCCTGTATCAGAAACAGTGTGGCCAGCAGGACCAGGGAAGTGACTGTTCCTCTGTACTCAGCACTAGTGCAGCTGCACCTCGAGTACTGTGTTCAGTTTTGGGCCTCTCACTACAAGAAGGACATTTTGCTGCTGGAGCGTGTCCAGAGAAGAGCGACAAAGCTGTTAAAGGGCCTGGAGGGTAAGTCTTATAGGGAGCGGCTGAGGGAGCTGAAGTTGCTTAGTCTGAAGAAAAGGAGGCTGAGGGGAGATCTGATCACTCTCTACAACTACCTGAAAGGAGGTTGTAGCGAGGTTGGGGTTGGTCTCTTCTCTCAAGTAACAAGCAATAGGACAAGAGGAAATGGTCTCAGGTTGTGCCAGGGGAGGTTTAGATTGGATATTAGGAAGAATTTCTTCACCAAAAGGGTTGTCAAGCATTGGAACAGACTGCCCAGGGAAGTAGTGGAGTCATCATCCCTGAAGATATTTAAAAGACGTGTAGACGTGGTGCTTAGGGACATGGTTTAGTGGTGGACTTCACAGTGTTAGGTTAATCGTTGGACTTAATGATCTTAAAGGTCCTTTCCAACCTAAATGGTTCTATGATTCTTTGAAGATTCGTCATTTTGGGAAAAACTGAAATGTCTATCTCATGATGCTTTAATAGCACTACACTGACTCCAGTTTCCCTGCAAGATCTGGGTTATAAATTCCCACAGTCATTTTACCAATGATTTCTCATTTGGAAAGCAGTTTTCATTCATTTTCCTGTCATCTTTCTTCCATTTTTACCTCATGTTCTTCATCCATAAATGGGTTTATTCTTTATCTGCCTTTATACAACTTCTGCAGATTTCAAGAAAGACTGAAGCCCGTCTTAACTGAATCCGAGGTCTATACACCAAGCGTGATTGATACGCTTTCTGTACTTTGAGGACAGATAAAATTCTGGTCATACTTTAGCAACACATACCTCATCAAAGCAATTGACACAAAATTCATAAGGTGGAATGGCTGAAAAATGGCTCGTGATTGCCATGGACCAGACCCCAAGATGAGGAACACTTTAATTGAAAGCTTCTAATGTACTTCTTCATAGGAAATGAGGACTTAGGTGCAGAATCATATATCTAAAAAAAGCTCAAGGCCATCTCATGACCTTTCTTACAGCTAAAATGCCTTTTTAAAAGAAAGAGAAAAAGAAAAACAAGTAATTAAAAAACTTATACCTTATATATATAAATTTCAAACGAAGAAAATAATTGTAATTTCTGCTTGAGTACATATTACATTCACATCTCTTTTTAAAGTGTGGAGCATGTGAATAAGTAAAGGACAATAAAAGTCAGAAACTGCATTTATACAATCTAGAATATGTGGTCGCTCAAGTCAGACAGAGTAGGTTTGCATTTGCGGATACATTTATAACATGCTTCAAAATCAACTACAGCAGCAATATACTATTTCAAAATTACTTCTAGAGAAGGTTCAAACACAATGTGTACTTTGTCAGAACTGCCTTGTTTTGTAGTCCCTCTTATTACTGGGTTACTAGTTTAAAAATTGTCAAAGAAATGAAATCTGGAAGAGCTGTCGAATTCAAAAAAATGCCTTGAGCTGAATTCTTTGTTTATCTGAAATACCACAGCATAAAAAATAAGAACTGCCAAAGAACTGCCAGCATTTAAAGGAAATCAAGGTGTCAGCAGAAAAAAATCTGTTATCAATAAAATTTCCATACTAAAAATACAGGATGTGTTTTCAAACAGTGTCGCTTTAGATGTTAATAAATAAAAGGTAGTTTTCCTTCCTGAAAAAGTTGGCTGTTGTGGCTCATTTCATTGTTATAAACTCATTGATGTGCAGTCATTTCATTACAGTTCTTGTCAGAAAGTTCAAGAGCTTGCTGTTACTCTGGGTTTGCCTGGCATTGGTGACAATTTCCACAGACTCCTGAAAGTTCAGTTACCAGCCGGTAACTCGGCATCTTCACCCTTAAACAAAAGGTTTCTGCTTCTACAGTCAATAGAGAATTGCAGTCATGTGCAAAGACATCAGTTTAGTTTATCCCAGATTCTTCATTTAACAATAAGACCAAAAAAGTCAAGCAGAGGCAAAGTCTTCGAGTCAGGTAGTGACAGAATTAAGATTGTTAGAGCAATATAAATTTGTTTTCTTATACACGTTCATTAAGAAGCTGTCTTTAATTGCATCATAGACTCAGCCTTCACCTCATTCTGAGGGTTCCTCCACTGGGCTCCTACTCTAGTTTTCTCAGCCAGTCTTTCCCCTTGTTCTCAATGTCTAGGTATGGGTTTTCTAGGCATGGGTTTTCAATGTCTAATATTCTATTAAATGTTGCTTTTGCATTTTGTTTCAGGGACTTCTTTCTCATTTTCCCTCAAACCAGCAAAGAAAATACAGGTTTAAAGAGGTGCCTGATATGCCCACTGCCAGACTCAGGATTTGCAAGAAAAGTCTTGCTCTTCAGCAGACAAACAATGAGACTTTCTTAATCCAAAATTCATCTTTGATGAGCTTACCTAACTGATAAGATTCTACTGGACATATGTGAATAAACTGGTTTTTTTCCAGTTTGATTCTAAAATGGATTAAATTTATAGGCATAGACAAAAAGAAAAAAAAAAAACATTGTGGGGTTTTTTCCCTTGAGGTTTGATTTTTTGAGTGTTTGAATGCATTCCATTCAAATTGTGTTTATATAGTAATATTACTATTAGTATATACTATTTTTGTAATAATGTTGCATGTTTTACAACACTAAACAGAAAGACATATCTAGCATGGGAAATGTTTGTGCTAGTGGCTCTAGTTTTGGCAAAATTATATTTGATGGCAATAAGGTCTTTTGAGAAATATTAGAAAAGTTTAAGATGCAGTCCCACTAACACCATTGATAGTAAGTTTTGGTTACAAGCTGTTTCTTCACGTCAACAGCTACCCAGGAGTCCCTTATTCTGAGTTTTGTTTTACTCCTGACTTCTAGACAATCAAATACATTCCATGTTTACTTGTTGGTGGACGTTTGTGTACCAGAGTGTGATTTACATTTCCCTTTCAGATCTGCTAATTTCAGTTTTTTGTAGTATTATCCTGTGAAATTAACACTAAAATAATTTTCAGGTTTAAAAAAAATAATTCAGGTTTAAAACTGGTAGTTTGTGGTGGAACACTGCTCTGAAGAGTCAGATTTGGATGTTTTTTCCGCATGTGGGATTTTTTTACTGACTCCAAAAATATTCTTATTGAGATCAATATGTTATTTATGAGGTGAACTATGTTTGAGCAGCAGTTTTAGAAATTGGCATGTGTTTAAAAATCTTCACATCTGCTGGTTCTAGCCTATCACGTTTCCCTAAAGATCTAGCAACAGACAACCTGAACAAGAAATATTCCTTACTGTTCCCACACAGAAGGGCCAACCCTAAACTCCAGCACTTCGCACCCTGAGGCAGAATCTTCCATGAAGATGGAGTTGAATAGGTGATTAAGTCTAGGCTCATGCTGGGAGTTGCATAAACAGAGCATCATAAACACGAAGCTGTTAGAGGGCAGACTAAAAGCGTGCCAAGGCAGATCTAGTGTAATGATGAAGTCAAGCAGGCTGATAAGTTTCTGTAAGCACAAAATTCCTTACAACTAGGCGTTTTCCCTTGAAATACTTGCTTCCATGTTCATGCATTGAAATGTATGAATCAGTAAAAAAAAAAAAAAAAAAGGGGG
>NW_009623812.1:26344-31207 GCF_000690535.1 Cariama cristata
AAAAAAAAAAAAGGAGGTTAGTTATAGGATTGTATCCATCCAGAAGATTATATTCAGTCTCACTATCCTCAAAGGTGACATTACCTCCCCACCCACATACGCACACACAAAATAAAAAAAAATAGGTAGAATAATCTGATCATCGCCTTAGATTTTTTTTGCCAAATTATTCTGTCAACATCTATGCAGCATTCCCACGTTTAGAACATGACATTCTGCATTCTAAAAATAATTTCTGGAAATGTTTTGATCTGTAGTACATAATTTTGTTAAGAAAAACAGACATTTTAACAATTTCATTAACCCTTTAAATTAAATGTATTTCAGCTGCACAGTGGACAGGGGTTTTGGGGGAGGGGTGTAGGATTGGAATTATTATTTTTAATAATGTATGTTATAAAGTCATAATGTTTTTAATACGCCTCTTTTAAACATTTTCTATCATTTCTGAATAAATGTTTTTGCTGTAGGTGTTACGCTGAGGGAAGTTTTGGAAGTTTACTGTATGCCAGGTGTCCTTGAGAGAAGATAACTTGTTTCAGACTTATTTAAAATGTATTGAATAAAATGATTGCTTACCAACTGGAAATAGTACAATTTCACTTCTGCATCAGAATATTTGTTAGGCTTGTCTACCTGTCAACACTATACATTCTGATCACTACTTTCATTTTATCTTTATAAGCATAGCCATCACTATCAAGTACTGTGGCAAAACCAATTAAAGAAAAGTGGGAGAAAAAAAAACCTGTCCTAAAACCATTATTTGCTGCCACGCAAAGAAAAACCCCAAAAAACCCTGAGAAAATCTAACTTCTATCCTTCTTTAACTTTGTACTAGTAAGTTATTACTTGGTATAAAAACAATAGTGATTTTTACATCTTGAAATTTCTTCACTATGAGCCCTCCAAAAATATCCAGTGTTTGAACTATAGTTTAATGTTAGCTACACCCTTTCTGCTCTTTGCCAGTGGTTGTTACTAACTGAAGCAGGAAAAGAGAAGTGGAAATATGGTGGTGCACTCTCTCAAGGATTAAATTTTCTGAATCTTTGTCAGTCTTTAAATATTGAACAGCATGTGCCATTGGATCTTTTTTGTGTCTTTAATGGAAATTAACAGTTTGAGAATTAAAAAAGAAAATTTCATAGAAATGGTCAGCTGTGCAAAACTGGCATAAAAAGGAATAAAACCTTAAATCTATAATTTGTGGGAAATATTGTATAGTTTATAGATAAGTTTTGCTGGTAGTGTTACCTGTAATAAAATTCACATAGACTTTCTGTCTTTCCTTTCATCACAGTCTTTTGTTTCATTTTCCTCCACTATTGCTTATTCTTCTACCTCATCCCATCAAATGAACACTGATTAACAGGAGGGATAAATATTGTTTTCCATTTACTTTTTCTAGTCATGTCACTATATTGATCTATCCGTCCTATCAATACAATTGTAATCTTGCAAACAATCAGATATGTTCCAAATGAGGAAACTATTTACAACTTCTACAATAAATGAAACTTGTTTTGCTCACTTCCTGGGCTATTCAGAAGCTGAATTGTTCTGTTAAGCCACTAAAGGCTCCATTTCATTTTTTTAAATAACATAGTCATGGCCTTCTCACAAGAGTATGTGGAGTGACCAGTGAAGAGGAAGCTGAAGACCTCTCCGGAAAGCGTACTGAGCTCCACACTTCCTCATCCTTTTCACTGAACTAAATTGTGACCTAAACCCTTTACTAGGCACACTATACTACAGTGAAATGAATCTTTCATGGCAGTTTCTTTAGCTTTCTTTTAATTCTAGTGTTACAGTCTTGCTTGCAACCATCCAAATATACTTATTTATATATGTGTATGTCTATATATATGTAGGTGTGTGTATATATATACACACACATGTATAGTATGTATAGGGCTTCAAACAAGAGGGGATAGTAGAAGTAGCACTCTCTTTGCTGTATTTTATTTCACTCTATTCCTTATACCAGTGTCTCCTGTTTTCAAAGTATTACAGATTTTCCATAGCAATGCGTAACACCAATCCAAAAGATAATAAGAGACAGAGTTTGAGAACAATAGGGTTGTTCATCACATTTGAGTATACAAAAATTAATTTGGAAAGGACACAGATACACTAATGCATTATACTTGAATCCTTCTGTAGTTAGTTAAAAATAAGGACATCTAACCTGCCACCAATATAGCTGCAGAGTTAACTACTTCTTGAGATGAATGGCTTCTTTCTGGATGAAAATGTTGTCATCATTTATACTCAGTTCTTATTTTTAAGGTTATCTGTATCATCATAAGCAGTAAGAACATTTTTTACTTCAATGAAAGTTGAGACTCTAGGACACACTTAATACGATAATATTTTTTTGCTGGAGATTAAGGGGATAGAAATGCACTACCACGTAGGTTTACAAGTGATAATTTAAATAAGGGTAATGTTATTGTGTATACGTGCAAAATTGTAATTTAAGTTCCTTTCCCTCAAGAGATCTTTTTAGTGAATACTTTCAAAGTATGCAATAGTGAGTCCATTTAAGGCCAAATATTTCTTTATTATGCAAAACAGTTTATATCATGTTAATTTCACTATTTTAAAGAAAATAGCAGTTTCAAAGTTTGGTGTTATTTTCTGTTATAGATATCAGTCCAAACCAGTGGTAAGATTCTGAGTTTATATATATACATAGCTAGTATGTTGTTAGCTTGCTGTTTTAACTTGGTGCTAATCCTTATATGAATATTCATTAACAGATACCTAAGATAGAGTCACAACTAATAGGATTCATATTATCTCAGTAGCATTTTTTTAATTTGAAATTCTCAGACTTTTTTTCTGCATTGAGCCAGGACATTTACTTTTTCTTTAACGTATCATTTCTTTTCCAAGGTATCCCTTTTCTCTAGTTAGTCCTTTTCAAAACTTGTTAGCTGGAAGGTTTGTGTCATTCATGTCTATTTGTCATATTAGATTCCCAGAATCTCATCAGAACAATGTCAAATTACATCAATCCAAACTGTGTCCTGGGCTTCTGATAACAGAGTGCTAAAAGAAAAGCATGACTTGAAGGTTGTTGGAAGACAAACGGCTTTATCATCATCACAGAAGTACTATAAAAGAAGCAACAATTTATTGAATTCTCACGCAATATGATTTTTTACTGTGTACCATA
The DNA here is from genome assembly GCF_000690535.1 of Cariama cristata. NCBI lineage: Eukaryota > Metazoa > Chordata > Aves > Cariamiformes > Cariamidae > Cariama > Cariama cristata. The sequence continues at coordinate 29,529 of NW_009623812.1, forward strand.
GTAATCTGAAATTTTCAGTAGCCTGTGCTTTACAAAAAATGTACAGAACACTGGGCTTAATATTATAGGGGTGTTTGTAACCCCTGCTAGGAGAAGGATTCTCTTTGTCCAAAGAAAGATGGTAAGGAGGTAGAGATGGCTTTCATTCTGGCCGCAGAAAAGAGCCAAATACTGAAACAGGAAATTAAAAAACGCTCCCTGAAGTTAAATACATTACAAGACATTGCTGCCCTAGCTATAAGGCTAGGAATGTAGCAAAATCGCATGCTCTGGCTGCACAAGCTCTACCAGCAAATCTTCTGGCACAGATGCAGATAAACCAAGCAGAGTGCCTTTCTGCTTCTGCATTATGTAGTACATGACAAAAGACAGTCTATCAGAACAGTGTACATTATCATATGCTGCTGCTACCGTTACGCTCAGGCACCTCTAGAGTTTGGACAAGCCCAGGCACACAGAGAATGAACCTTTCTCATTTCATCCCTGGACTAGTGAAGCACAGAGACTAAGTCTGTCAGAGCCAACGAAGAATTGGCCTGTTTCTTGAAGTGTGCTATGGCTTTCTCTGGCAAAATTTGTATCTTTCAGAGAAGACTGATTAAATCCGTTTTTTTAGCATTTTGTGAATGATTGAAAAGATCTGGCAGGAGATTTCATACGTTGCCCTAAATTTTCTCATAAGGAAACAAGAGCTCTGAAGGGACATGTCTAATTTTTTTCTCCCACTCCCAAGGCTAGTTACTGTTGTGCCAGGTTTAACTTGCACAAATCCCTTAAATCATTCAACATCCTTTTGGAACTGAGATTAGAAAAATTTTCAGGCTGTAATTACCAGCTCATTGAGGGAGGGGAAAAAAACCAAGACATGTTCCTGAAAGTTCTTCCACGGTGAAGGGCAGCAGTGTCATCTCAGCCAGTAGCTTCTATTTGCTCAATTCACTCGGTGAGACTGACACCTTGTACAGTGTGTATGATCTTACTATTCCTTTCCCTTATGTCTGTCTCATGAGCCTCCTAGCCAGTGGTACACAGTGTAATACATTGCCTTTTCATATTGGTTGCTCTAGAGCATCATTATCGATGCTCTAGAGTAAATTATATTTAACTGCTGTTGCGAATCTGCTGCTAGGAACATATTTAAAAGGCAGTTTATGGAATTCCCTGGTAGTGGCTGCATCTAACTCTAAGAGCTAGAAGATTGCCTCCACTGTATTTAACAATAACAGAAAACTGAATTTGCTACAGGTCAGTCCTAAATATGGGCCACCTGTACACCAAATCTCTGCTGACACCTGTGAGTAATTCTCCTTGGGGATTTCCTATGCAAATGTCAATTTTATTGTAAGTCTTACAAATATTGCTGGGTTTAGCCCTCATAGTCAGAAGAAAAAGTTTAGATATATTCAAAATACTATAGGCAAAAAAATATCTAGCATTTATTGATTTTATAAAAGTCATATAACTTTTATTCCAGTTGTGAGTTTAGTGGGACAGACTAATAGATTCTGAAAAATTAAATATCAACCACATTGGATTCTCGACAAAGTGTTCTTTTTGACCCAACAGACACCTCCCTTGTAACAAAGAACTCTTTTTGACTTCTGTGGGGTTTGGCTTAGACTCAGGAAGCTGTGTGTATAATCATAACGGGAGTGAGAGAGAGAAATTTCATATCATTC
>NW_009623812.1:31238-35792 GCF_000690535.1 Cariama cristata
TTGGGGCTCTGTCAGGTACAGCCTAGGTTTAACATATCTGTGGTTCCTATGTGCGACCTCTTTAGTGCCACCACTTCTACAAAATATGACAATAAGGTTCAACATAGGGAGGGCTTCTTGCTTTTCAAAGTATGTCTCTGAGGTTATGTCTTTTCTGCCAAGTTAGCTTACGTTAAGGCAATCTAGTCTGAATGGTTGCACCACAGTGAAATAATTCTTGAATTACAATGTCCAAAATAGTGTCACTAGTTCACTTACAGCTCTAAGCCTTTTTACTGACCCATCTCATCATTTTTATTGCTGCAATAATATGATCTACATTAGAAATTCCTTTGTGCTAATACAGCAAAGGAAATTTTCTGTCCTGTTTGCTACACATAGGAGTTGTGAGAAGACATTAGGAGTCTAGCAGATCTTCAAAATTTTCATCTGCATTGACCCAGCACTGTGGTCTTTTTAAACTATGATGAGATCAAAATTCAGCTTGTGTCCCTGGACGGGTCAGCAGACCAAGTAAAACAGCCACAATATGCTCACAGTTTCAAGGGTGCATAGATTCTAGCTAGGACCAACCCCCAAGCTGTAACTTGAGTAATCTTTAAAGCACAGGCAAGACTTGGAACTGGTCAAGTTGTTTATATTGTTAGACTCTCAAAGTTTGCAAGTTATTTCTGGCATGCTGTATGTTATGCAACGTTCCCATCATATACACCACATTGACAAGGAAGGAAAAAATTAGTTTGGGAAACAAGCATGAGCATTTGGCTGATTCTGTGGAAACCCCAGCTCTTCAGTGTGCACAGTGGACTTTTTGTCAGTTATTTTTTTGATTGCAAAGTGAAGTCATGATGGACAGACCCAGTGAAATCACTGTCTCCAAGTTGGCTGTGAGATGGCCAGAAACGCCCCGGTCAGGGAATAGAATTCTCTTTCTCCAGTATAAATTTCCATAGTTTGCTAAATAAATTACGAGCTACATTGGCCCAAAGTTTCCAGACTCATGCAGCTCAGTCTGATACCAGAAAATTAATGAATAATTAAGAACTAGTGTTCCTTCCATTGTATGTTGATGTCAAAATTCCTATTTATTTTACTGGGAACAGGAGAAGGTCTTTTTACTCAACCTTGCTTGCTAACAAGGAAAATCAAAGTTCTTCCAAGGCCAAAAAAATGCACTAACAACTCCATATTTTTATGGTAACAACAGTAAATAAATTTCATGTTGCAGTTCTTCAGTTTTGCCGAATTGTCATCTGAAGCAAGAGTAAGAATATGAGTCCAGTTTGTTCTGCCAGTTTCTGAAGGTATCATAGAGGTTAAATAACAAATACCTAATGTTTCTTCTTTGGATGGTCTTATAAAGGGAACTGGATAAACAAGGTAACATAAATCAACAAAAGGTACAAGAAAATGATGCCATCAGTTAGAAAAATGTGTCATGCTAATACCTAATCAGTCCTTTTACTTGCTGAAAGTAGAAAAGAGAAAAGCATTTAGTATCTTGAGTAGTCCAGGCACTGATTGATTGCGTCCCATAATGCTTTCTAATGTATCTTCTAGAATACCTTATAAATCATATAGGGACTTCTTCTGTTTAAATGCTACTTTACCAATTCTCAGTTGTTCAACTTTCAAAGTAAAGAAAGAAAATTAGGGTCTGAGCAGTTGGGATTTCTTTTCCCACTGAAGGTCTTAATTCAGTTCGGTATTTAGGTCCATGTGTAGCCTGAAGCAGATGCGCAGTCTCATTAAGCATTATGCTTCTTTAAGCACAGGTGCACACAGGGTTTTGAAGTAGATTTGGAAATATATAGTGATGGTGGAGAGTGTCGTAACTCTTGTAGAAAGCATGGTTCAGCAAAATATTGATAATTACGGAGCTTTACAGAAACTGGCAATCTCGTTGAATAGAGATGAAATAACTGTTTAATCATGCATTCCTTTAGCCACTTTTAAAAAGTATGTAGGAAACAAGGCTGAGAGGTTATGTAAAATAGCAGTAGAGGAAATCTTTACCTGAGTTAGGAAATCAAGTTGAGGGTGACTTCTACCGCTACCTCCCTTCTAATCTACCAATGAAAGAAAGCAAAGTACTACATCTCAGTTAGTATCTGGATCTGTTTTAAACAGCAACCAACTGATAAGCTGGCCTTCTGAAATACCCTAGTAGAAATTTCTTCTGAAAACATTCTAATGTTACATTTCATATATGATTATTATAATATAAAATGATATTCTGATTTTCTCTATCCACATCTTTTGATGTTCTCCTTATTTTTCCATCCAAAAAATTTTTATTCATAGAATCAGAAGTCATAAATGGAAAACAGTCTATTAGATCCCTCAGTCTATCTCCCATCAAGGGGAAAGGCTAATAAACATAAGTCAACTTTTTAATAAATGATCAGCAAGAATGATGCAGAAAACTGCAACAAAAGCAAGTCCATGTCTAGCATCCAGTAGTCACTCTCTCATAATTACAATGACAGGGAATTTCAGAGATTTTTAGGATCCCTGTCTTAAAACTCTGCTCATCATTTTCTAGCTAATGTATGCATGATTTTCCAGCTTCTAATAGAAATCATCTGTCCTTCAGATATGATATACTGTTCCTACCAGACTTATTTTTGGGGCTTTGAAGACCAATATGAAATGGATTTGAGAGTATTTCCAGAGTCTGACTTTAAATTGAATGATCGGGATGCTTGTCATACTTACACAGCAGAACTGCAATGGTTGAGTTCCTCATGGGGGCTATGCGTGTGGGAGCAGCCCATCACACCACTGTTGCAGAGTTACTGGTACCTGTGCTGGTGTCACTGGCAGTGTCACTGGCGCAGTGTACACTGGGGCAGATACCAGTGTCATGCAATCCACATATTTTCCCAAGTGTGTCAGTTGCCTCTCCTGATGTAAAGCCTTGGCAGTCTGGACAGTTCTAGTCACCACAGTGCAAAACCAGGATAATACCAGCGGTTTCCTCAGAATAAACAAAGTTCAGGAAGGAGAGGAAAAAAGAAGGAAATAGGATTGTTCAGCATAGTTCAAGAATAAAGTGCAGCTTTTTAAAGCATATCTGCCCAAAGTAAACTTCCCTGTGAAGTAACACTGCTTTCCTGCTAAGTTATTGTTGAAAGGATTTACATTTAATGGGAACAATGAATAATCCTCCTCGTTCTTCACTCATTCTGTCAATGAGCTCATGTACTATGCAGGACCTAAGGCTTATCACAAAATGCTAGAGGATCATGGGACTGCAGGGATAAAGTGATTGTCAAGTTCTACTGAAATTAAAAACCACAGAGCTGTGTTGAGTTGCCAGACCTGCTCAGATTATCAAGACTGAAGGCTGGTACCACACATAGTGCTGTGTCCAGCCTCCTTATAGCACAACTCACCGCCTCAGTTAGTGTGGGATGTTCAGGAGCGAGACTGAAGTCTGACAGTGAGGTTGGAGAGCAAGAGGCTAAGTCCTTTCCATACTGAATTTGCATAGATCAAGATTAGTGCTTTATAAATCACTGGATGAACAACATAAAACAGATTAGACAAAAAAAAAAAAAAAAAAAAGATACCTTTGGTTATTTTCTGTTATGTCACACTTTTCTCCACTAACTCGCTACCTCTGAAATATCTTCATATTTGAGAAGGTGAAGATTATTGGACGCATGTGGTGACTGTTTTCTCCAAGGTCAGAGGTGATATCAGATACATTTTGTGAACATGAGCAAGGTTTCATCTTCTAAAAACTGTCAGATTAGCACCATACACCATAAAGAAATAGACATGAAAATGTTAAGAAAGCAAGCAGCCTTTTTAGATGTTTTATGATACAAACAAGTATATTATTTATGTCAGATACAGTAAAAGTACAGTGTTGATGCTCTGCTTTTTTATCCAATATATTTTTCCACATGCAATAATGGTCAAAAGGATAGATTTCACTATTTTCCTAAATATGGCTTCAAGAACCATGCATCTGACTGCATGTAGTGCACTGTTCTCCGAATCGTGTGGAGTAGGAATTTTGTTATATTTTCAAAGTCACTTTTTTTTTTCCTCAGTGACATTATGGTCAACTGTTTTTGCCATCAACATCTGCCCACAGTGATATTAACCTGTGACATTAGCCACACAAAACTGGATGCACTGAGGTCTGCTGGCATTCTGGTAGAGTACAGAACCTGCTTTCTTTAAGGTCTGTGGCTTAAACCTCCCTAGCCGGATAACATCTGACACTTCTTTGACGCCTTTGATGGTCTCTGAACAGTTCCTTGCAGACAGATACCCTTGTTACAACTGACATGTTGGACAGCATGTTTAACAGAGATACAAATCATAAAATCATAGAATGATTATGGTTGGAAGAGACCTCAAAGATCATCAAGTCCAACCATATACCTGATGCCACCATGCCCGCTAAACCCACTAAACCATGTCTTGAAGCGCCACATCTAAACTTTTTTTGAACACCTCCAGGGATGGTGACTCCACCACCTCCCCGGGGAACCCATTCCAATGCTTAACGACTTGAGACCGTTTCCTCTTGTCCTA
>NW_009623813.1:0-223 GCF_000690535.1 Cariama cristata
CTGGGATTTCAGCTGCATCGGCTTTTGTTGTAGTGCAAACACACCAAGAATTTCCTTTACGGGGCTGACGCAGATGCGACGGGAGCCTCCCCTGAGCCGAAATCCAGGCTCTGCTGGTTTGGCCCTCACCCAAAGCCCGGGGCATGGGGGGCACCTCTGCCACCACCCTGGCCGTGGGGATGGGCACCCTCATACCTGCAGAGCATCCCCTTTGGCACCACCC
>NW_009623813.1:365-573 GCF_000690535.1 Cariama cristata
CCCGTCCCCCCCCCCCCCAGCCTCTCAGCCTCAGTCCTGCAAGGTTTCCAGTGTATCCCAGCCAGCGACCTGCCCGCTGCCGACATCCTCGCCTTTGCCCAGGGATTGGAAAACCAAACAGCGGAGCTGAGCAGTGCCCAGGTGGGCAGGGGCAGGAGTGGGGGCTGCAAACCCCACGCAGCCCGATGGGGCACGGGCGGGCGGGGGG
>NW_009623813.1:704-1422 GCF_000690535.1 Cariama cristata
GCTGATTTGGGCGGGTGCCCGCCAGCCCTGCTGCTCTTCTTTGAGTGAGTATCGAGGGCAGCACACGGCTGCGGTTTTGGTGCCAAATCACACCATCCAGCGCTTGCCGGCGTGGCCCTGGCACATCCTGGGACACATGGGAGCTCTGGGTGGGAGAAGGGTATCACAAAAATCGCCTGCATCTGCAGGCACCTTCAGACCCCATGGGGCATTTCCAGCCCTGCAGACCCCCTGGTCCTCTCCTCACCCCACTCCTCTCTGAGGCTGGGGCCACGCTGGCCACGGCATGGGGTACACGGGGTCGGGCAACCCCCATCCTGTGCCCGAGACATCCCCCCCAGGGTAAGAGAAGACCCCTCAGCCCTGTGCAATTTGGCAGCTCATTGCTCAGCAGGGAGCAACAGTCTAAAACTACTTTCCCCATGCCCACCAAAAGCAACATTAAAGATGTCCTGCCCGGACACGAGGAGCCCTTCGCCCCGTTCCTCCCCGCCATGCTGACTCTTGCTCCCCGCAGCTCGGCCGAGGTGCGCCCTGGGACCTGCGGAGCGTTTTATGCCCGGGCTTCCCGCGGGAACCTGGACCTGCTGCCCAGGGGCTCAGCCCGGAGGACGGAGCTGCTGCGAGGGGCACTGGTCTGCCTGGTGAGTGCGGGGGGCCGAGCCGGGGGTCCCCCGCAGCCCTTGCCAGGCATTTGTATGAGGGCTGGTTTGTCTCT
>NW_009623813.1:1636-1877 GCF_000690535.1 Cariama cristata
TGGGGGGGTGGGTGATGAGCAGGGGGGGATGGCGTACCCGTGAGGATGCTGAACTGGTCCTACTCCCGACGGCTGCAGGGATCCTTCCAGCTGGGATGTACGGACTCTGCAAAAGTTGGGGCCGCTCGTGTTGGCTTTGAACCAGACCACGCTGAGCTTGGTGGCCGAGGTAAGCCCCCTCCTCGAGACTTTGTGGTGAGTTGCCCATGAGCCAGGCCAGCCCTGAGGCTGCGGGACCCAG
>NW_009623813.1:2000-2205 GCF_000690535.1 Cariama cristata
TCAGCTTCGTTTCATCCCATACTGAAGCGGAGCGCAGACGGTGAGCGTTTCCCTTCACTGCGGCCAGTCCGGACCAGTTCAGAGCTCTTGGGGGAGAAAAAATGCCCTGGGCCCCCAGAGAGGGGGACAGGGCAGGGCAGAAAGCTGTGGGATTCCCATAAAGGAACTGGGGAGAGGGGGGAAATGTCCTTACAGCACGCTGGGG
>NW_009623813.1:2279-6295 GCF_000690535.1 Cariama cristata
GCAGGGGCAGCAGCAGGGGAGGATGCTGCAAGACCTGAGGATGCTCATGTGGGTGACGTGGGAAAGGGTTCGCCTTGCCGGAGCGTTTCTAGTTGCCTTTAACAGGACAAAGCACCCGTGGCCTGCAGAAACATCACCAGGTTCTTCAGGAAGAACTCTAAGGAATGAAAGCGAATAAGGCATCTTCATGGGTTGGGGACGCAGGGGGTGGGAGGATGATTCGCAGTCCTGCCCGTCAGGATGGCTTGAGCCATGTTATTGCGATTCCCTGCTCATTCCCCGGGGCTCTGAGGCCCCATGACAGGACCAGGGCCAGGTGGGAATGGAGAAAACACCGTCTGCCTGACCTGTCCCCCCTGCCCGCAGGCTGCCAGTTCGTGCCCATCACGGCCAGCACCATCTCCGACCCCCTCTTACTCATCTACTACGACACCAGTGAGCAGTTCGGCCTCTGCCTGAGCAATGAGGTTTTAAAAGCAAACCTGGAGCCTCTCCTGGAGCAGCCGCTCACTCTGGAATACCTCCGGGTCGTGAAACGAAAGCTGGAGCATGTGATGGGTGACACAGGGCAGGAGCCCCCGCACAGCCCCCCGTTAGCGTGGGCATGCTCCGGGATGGGCAAAACCCGCTGCGGGAATGGGTATTGCTGGCTGCAGGGATGAAGGCACCCGTGTGGGTCCTTGGCACCCATTTCTGCCTTTTTTTCCCTTCCCTGACCCTCTTTTCTGCCCCACTGGCCCGGCCCTACAGATTTACCCATCGGGGATCCCGGAGGAGCAGCTGAAGCTGTTCGGGCCGCTGTCCCGCCAGTACACAGCGGAGGAGATCAGCCGGTGGCCAGTGAGGTCCAGCGACACGCTGTCAGCCCTGCTCAACCCCTCGGATGGCAAGTTGGGGGATCCCCAGGTAAACCCACGGCAGCTCTGGGGGACGGGTGCTGGTGAACCCAAACCGCGACCACTCGGTGCCCAAGCCCAGCTCGGGGCGAAGGCATTGCCCGAGGGCGGCACGGTGGTTTTGCAGCACACACGTTTCTACCGGGAGCAGGTTCCTTCCCTGCCTGCGTGCAACCACGTGAACTGTGTTTCCCAGGTCCAGCAGCTGCTCAGCAGGTACCTGGCCCTGGGGGGCACCTTGACCGGGCCCTTGCTTCAGAAAATCGGTGGAAGACACCTGTGTAATCTGCAGGAGGAGCAGATTGAGCAAATATCTCTAGAAGCAATCGGGTAAGCCACTTTTTAGGGATGCTTTTCAGTCCTGCGAGGCCCCTGGGACCATGGGGGAAGCAGGCGGTCGGATGGCAGATCCCCACATCTGTTTCAGCTCTGCCCACTCGCTGGCAGGACAGTGGGATGGCCGCATCCTGCCCCCAGCTCCTGCCCAAGGGCAGGGACAGACCACTCATCTCCCCTGCCAACAAAAGGGCTTGAGCTGTGGTTTGGGGTGGTGCCCCCAGCTCTAGCCTGTGACCCTCCCTTTCCCCAGGACGGCTGGACAATTAAACATTTCTTCTTGCTCTCAAACCAAGAAGGACCAACTCTACAGAAAAGCCCGGGAGGCCTTTGCTGCCCAGGCTGGCACCACCAGGGCTTACTATTGCCGGATTTGGCCGTACCTGGGTACGTGTTTCAGCCTTCGCCCTCCTTCCCACGGCGATGGAGGTCGGGTACCTCTTCCTCGGCCGGGGGGGTTTAGCCACACCAGAGACACGTCTGGCAGTCTGCAGCACCCCTCCGAAAGGGCTGGAAGTGTTTGCACGTGTCTAGGTGCCCCATGGGCTTTCTTTAAGGTGGAGCTCCAGCAGAGGACCTGAAAGACTTGGCTAAAGCTGGCGTTGCCATAGACATGGACATGGACACCTTTCTTGCCCTAAATCCTGATGAACTGCAGGTATGTCCCCAGTAGGCTGCTGCTCTTTTCCCCGTTGAAGGGCAGGGCTAGTTCAGGGCTGAGCAGTGGGGTTCGAGGCCAGAGCCCCATCAGATCACCAATTCTCTATTTTTTTACCTTTTTTAATTTCCTTTTGGAAGTTATTGTTTGCTCTGCAGTCCCACTAGAAAAGCACTTTGTGGTGACGCCAGCTGTGGGCATGAACAACGATGACGTTGTATGTGTGTTGCAGAAACTCAGTGTCATGGATGTGAAAAATTTGCTGGGGGAAAACCTCCCTTTCCTGAAGGAAGCTGAAAATGAGACGTCGGTGATGCGCTGGGTGAAGAGACAGTCCCAGCGGGAACTGGACTGTACCCTTGGAATCGGCCTGCAAGGGGGGACGGAGGACCCCGGCCCCACGGGGACGGCCACCCCTCCTCACCGTCTCGCCCAGTATCCCCCCCACAGCCACCGTCCCCGTGCCCACCACCCTCCCCACTGTCCCCACCCCTATTGCCATTAGCAGCCACCCTACCGCTAATTCAAGTACCGGCCCCGACAAGGCCCCCACCCCAAGTGCTACCAGCCTGAGCCCCCCTAAAAGCACTGCCCTCAGTGCTGCTCCGAGTCCCACTGCCACCTCCACTGCCCAACCAGCTCTGACCACCGGCTCCATCGTCCCCTGCTCCATCCACCAGTCCACCACCTCAAATAAGGCCACCCCCCCCGCTGCGCTGCCACCCTCCTCACCACCATCCTTGCTGCTGTCAGCCCCAATGCCACCTCTCCCAGCTCCCTCCCACCCCCTGCTCTCACACACAAGGCCACCACCACCAGCATTGTTACTAACCCAGCTGTTACCACCCCACTGGTGTCCGTGAACCCCCCAGCACCCAGCGGTACCGCTCGCCCCACTCCTGCCACCCATAACACCATCACCCCGAGCACCCACAACGCTCCCAGCACCCTTGTCCCTCACTCCACCTCTGCACCCACCGCCACCGCAGCCACAGAAACGAACCTTCCTCCCCACAAGCCCACCTTGATTCCCAACTCCACCGTCTCCACCCAAAAGAGTGTCGTCTCCTCAACGGCCAAGATGACAACGTTGCCTTGCAAGACCAGTGCCCCTCCAGCATTTCTCAGCCTCTCTTCCACCACCACCAGCAGTGAGACCACTAAAAATCCACCCACAGGCGTGTCAGAGTCACCGAGACCAACACCCGACGGATACATCAACCTGCAACCTGAAGCTGGTAAGCCACAAATGTTCAGAGTTGGGAAAGGCTTTGGAACCGATGGCGAGGCAGAAGTCTTCACTGACAAGCAGTAGCTGATCCACCTTTTTCCTGGCTGGATTCAATACCGGTGTGCTGCTGTCCACAAGAAACCCAGAAGTTACCGGGTAGACAGGTAGTGACATGTCTCTTACAGCTCCTGGACCCAGAGCATGCTGCCTTCAGATCCCGTGCACTCTCTGGTCTGGCAAGGCGGACTTTGAGGTGTCTTATCCCCTTCTGAGCACGCAGCACCCCATAGCTGCTCTGCGGAAAGCTGGAATAATTCTGTTAATGCCAATGTACTGTGCTATTTTTCACAAGGCAAGGATGTGGCCTTCTATATTTTAGCTGCATGTAGTGTTTCTGACTAGGCATTGCTGTAAAAGCACTAAAATCTGACGTCCTTTAACCTGACAGAGCTACATCCGTAGCTTTAATGACTCAAACAGGTTTACTCCTGCTTTATGCTGGTGAAAGTTAGAAAGACTCAGTCCTGCTGACTGTTTAGGGCCAGGTGACATCTATAACTGGGGTGCAGGTCAGTGCCCGAGGTGCAGGTATGGGCAATGTCACAAAAGGCAGAAAAGAGTTGTCCTGACACGTGCGATCCTCTGGGATACCTGAATCCCACAGCAACTCTATTACCTTGACAGATCATGTGTGCTGTTTGTCTGGATAATCTCATCTGTCTTCTCCACCTAGGATCTGGATCCAGACTCTCCTCCTGCCTCCTGCCCGTACTGACTACAGCCGTGGGAAGCTCACTGCTGCGAGGGCTTCTCTGACACTGTGACCTCCAGCACCGTACACGCTGGATCCCTCCTTTCATCTGCACCATCCTGCAAAGTAACGGTGCTGGCAAAT
>NW_009623813.1:6356-28933 GCF_000690535.1 Cariama cristata
TTTTTTTTTTTTTTTTTTTTTTAAGACTGGGCAGTGAAAGGAGGACAGCTATTTTTCCAGCCCAAAGAAGCCCAACAGCTACTTACTAGCTAGTTGTTCTATATAATACAATGATCAGCAATATTGACTGGTCTGGCAATGCGTTAATGCTGACAGTGGGCCCGGTTCTGCCAGCTTTACTAGCGCTGAGTGGTATTTTACTTCTAAACATCCTACTGGGATCTGTTGAAACAGTGGGATGACTCAGGGATTTGAGTTACTGGCCATTGCAAGAGAAGCAGAATATGGCCCAGCAACGCAGCCTGAAAGCTCAGAGATCCACTAAACTGCATTTAACTTGTTTCATGAACTTACAAGATTTTTGATCAAGATTTATTCAAACTACACCGAGCCTAGTTAGAGGGATGATTAACTTAAGATAGTTTATCTTGATTACTGTTGCAATGCTATATAATAAAACATCAATCAATTTTTTTCCCCTAATCAAATGTGTTCTTTGATGTGTTTAGTGCTTTGTATTGTAGTTTTTCTAGCTAGCTCAAATCTAAAGTTTCCACTTCTTTTGCTCTGACTTTCTTCATTATCTAGTGTCTCCTCCTCCAGTAGCTCTACTACAAGAGAGTGTTTCTACCTCCAACTTCCAGATCTTCCACTTAGTAGTTTCATTCTGCATGGGCTGAGGAGAGTCTTGCATGTCATTTGTTGAAAGTGAGTCAAGGCAAGAAGAAATAAATCAAGATTTCTATAAGGGGATCAATGCTGTTAAAAATGCAGGCTGTCATTCACATCGGGCTCTCTCCCATGCTAGCTACTGCCCCAGCACCACGGGAAGGAGTCTGCAGTGAAGGACAGACCAGTTTCTCCTGTTCCCTTTCTGTAAGGCATGGACACTGAACATTTATAACGCCTTTGCAGGCAGGCTCTCCTCCTGGGGGAAAAGAGGGATTTCAGAGGCTGGATACAGGTTGCACTGAAGCTTTTTTGGACAGAAATTCCCAATGAGTGGAAAAAAAGGTGTTGAAAATCTTACACAAAGTTCTTAAACCTTCCCCATGAGGAAGCTGAGAATAGCCTCAGCTCTTCTGTGTTGGGTAGTCAACACCAAAGAAAAGTTACAGGCATGTCTGGGGTTTCTGACCATTCAATTTGGACCGATCCCGGCAGACACAAAGGTGTGGGCACAGTCTGAATGAAGAGGAGACAACAGCAAGTCATTAATTTGCTTCTGGCATTTTTTACTTAGTTCTATTATTTATTTACAATCAGCTGGAAAATTTCACTCCACTCAGAGGCCTTGGCAGTGTCAAGAGGTCAGGCTCTTCAAGAAACGTAACCGTTAACGTGCAGAACGGCCAGTCTGCTCACCCTTAAACCCACCAGGGTTGTGCAGTAAAATATTGACATAGTTTGTGTTGCAGTAATACAGCTGGAGCTTACTTGGGCTTGGTCTGTACAAAAGGCAAAGATTCTGCTCTGAAGAGTCTGGAATCTTCCCTTCAGACAGAACACAGGGTTTTTTTCAAGTGATTTGAAAGACAAAAGTACCTAAAAGGGAACCTTGGGCTGCATAACAGTTGCCTGCTAGCACTGAGCACCCTCTCACCCCCGCAGTGTGGCTGTCCCCACAGGCCTCAGAACAGGTCATGGGCTGGTCCCCCTCATCTTCCTTTCTCTTGAGCAAAGATTTTCAAGACAAGACTGACATCATCAGGAAACTGATAAGCAGAGCAGGCAGGAGGTGGAGCGTCATGGTCACAGTACCCAGAGAGGCTGAGGATGGTGCTAAAGGAAAAAGAGGGGGCTTTAGTGCAAAGAAATCAACGATTGAACTGTCCCCCTATGAGGGAGAACATCTCTTTATGGCACATCCAGGGAAGATCTTTGGCTTTCTAACTATGGTAAACAGTCACCCCTAAGAGCACCACCAAGTCATAGCCCAAATCCAACACACAGCAGAGGAGGAAGCTCTGGGAGTGCTCACTCAGTTGAGACCTTCAGCCAGAGACGATGCTCTCAGTGGGATTACACACTTGCTTCTCATATTGGACCCAGAATTTGCTCCGCAAGGCTTAAGGCTCCCCAGCAGAACTGAACTTGCTGCCCCTTGACACTGGGAGCTGAAGGGAGGAGGTGAGCACTGCCCAGTGCACTTTAATGGGGCTGGGTGGATGCGCAGTCACAAGTGCCACTGGAAGGTGTCCGCAGTAGCCCAGATCAACAGCCTCTGCTCTCTTGGCACATGAGCAGCCAGCATGGCTTTCCAGGGCCTTGGCACAAGCACTGCTGAGAGCTGTTTGGCAGCGCTGCCCAAGATCACCGCTTGCTTGAGCTTGCTGCACTCACTTCTCTTTTACAGACAACTGAAAGCACTTAAAGCACTTTGCTTCCATAAAGCAGTTTTTCTCCTTGCGGTAACCCAAAAATAAATATTTAAAGCATAACGATCAGAGGTCCTAACATAATACATACTCTGAAATTTGGGCGTGACGATGTTGATGTAGCCTTCTTGTGTTCCTCCAGTGAGCCCAACATGCAGTTTATCCAGTTCTGATTGTTTCTGCATTTGGACCCACTCCCGGATGGGAGACTTGTTCTGCCATTTCTTCAGATCATGAAGATTGATCCCCAGCAAGCCCTGAACCTCAGAAGGCGTCAGGCTCTAGGAGAAATCAAAGAGCAAGAATTACAGATGTAAATGCAGGAGTGGAAATAATACCTCTGACCAAGGAACCGATCAGGTTTCTATCAGCAGAAGTGTGAGAAACAAGGACGATACATTTCTGGTGAGTGGTTTCAATTGGGACAATCTTCCCTTAGGTTAGGGGAATCAACATGATGGTTCCTCAAGGACTATTTCTGTTGCCCTCTGACAACAAGTCTCCTACACTCAAGTGGGGGCCCCAGTCCCTACCCAAATCACTAGGCTTTCTTCCAAAATTGATGATATTACTGCTAACACTGTTGTTCAAAGATTTGTCACGTAGCTGTGGACTGTAGTCTAGCGGTTGCCTGCCCTCTCCTCCTGCCACTACTGCTATGAGAGCCTACTCTAAAGAAATTCCCCCGTAAGACTGGCTTAGCATCCAGGTACGACTCTAAATTACATTTTTAAAGAAGTTTCAGGAGGGTTCTCCACTTCCTACTGGTCTAGCATCATTCTGAATTCGATGGAGTGACTCCTGATTTACACCAATGGACAATGCGACCAAACCCAACTCTTTAGCGTAATATGAATGCAAGGCATCAAACAATTCAAGATTCTGCTCACCATCAAAGAGTCTCTTCTTAACTTTGCAAAAGTACTAACTTTCATGTTCACGTCATCCTTGCTTAGAGCTCTGAGATCCACACCAGGAGCACCCCCTGGGACCAAAAAGAGAAAGTATATCAAAGCATGGAGGACAGCTCTCAAATGAGCAGCGTGGTGTATCTGTATAAGCTAGAGCTATAATGATATCTCCAAACTTTATTAGGTTGGGGCTGCTAACAGAGTAAGTTCCAACTGCAAAATGTTTGGATACTACTTCATTTTGCCAAGAGGTATTATTGCGTTCTCCATTAAACCAATCTGTGACAACGCCAGACACTAGACAGAAGGATAAGAAGAGTTTGCTCAGGCTGTGAATAAATTCTTGGCTTAACAGAGAAAAATCTATGCTTTGTGACATGGGGAAGGGCTGTGAGATACACGTTAAGCATTAGCAGCTTGATTTCTCATGATCTAGCAGATCTTATCCATCCCAGAAGTCATGAGTTTGATTTTCTCTATGATAGTCTGATAATTGATTTGGGCAACTTTAAGTGAGGTACAGAATCTTTCAAGAATATTTTATGCCATCTACAAGTTGGAAAAGACAGAAACTTTTAACAACTTGGCTTTGAAAATTCCCAAATTTTAGATGGTATTTGATACCCGTTCAGCTTCTGGCTAAGACCTCCCTCTTTCCCCATAACATACTGTTCCTTTACATACCTAGATATGGTTCAATAAGCTCATAGTAAGCAGGGAAATAGCGCTGGTCTGAGAAAGCATGTCTTGCTTTAGGATATAAGATGTCTTTTGTAAGCTGTGAACAGGCTGAAGGATTCAGAGATGCCAGTCTGCAGAAAAAAGAAGATTTAGGGAGACAAAAGTTTTTATTATCTTCAACTTGAATAAATTTTGAACTACTCTGAGTATCTCTCTGGGATTCTCTACATAGGACAGGTGACCTCCTCTTCCCAGTAGATAAAAGAGGTATGGAGAGAAGCTAAGAGAAAAAAATAATGGTTCAGTCTCCTGCTCAAAATGATACCTCTTCTAAGTTATGATGGCTCTGATGGTGCATAAGTTTATGTGTTTGCAAAGATGTAGTTAATTAATTTCATTAAGCAGTCTTTCAAAGGAATTTAAAATAAATTTAATTAACTCTCTTTTGCCTCTAGATAAAAGCATGCATGCAGATCATATCTGTTGTCAGCTGAGCTGCAATAAACAGAGTTTGATTGCAAATCTGAGCCCTTCCTGGCAGGATGGAGAACAGCAGGCTTTTAAACCTGGACACAGAGCAGGTAATAAGTTGCTTCCTAGATTTCCTTTCACTGAGTGGAGAGAAAAGGAAAATGCACTTGCTGATTGGAAAGTGCTTTCCCAAGAAGCCAAGAGCATCACAATATTTGACTCACTTCAGGCTGTTGGAGTCTATCATATTCAACTCGCTCGCATTTAGAAGGCACACGTATTTTGTACCAATTGCATTCAGTGCAGTGGCATTCAAGGCATTTCCCAAGCCAACATATCGTTTAATGATTCCAGAAGCCTAGAAATACATTTAATTTTTTCAAAAGTTAACTTGAATCAGAATTTATGTTTTCATCCTCAAAAGAAAAAGAAATGCAATAATTACAAAAATAAAATTGAATCATTTAAAATCTATTTGTTTGGACCTCAATGATGGGCCAATCATCTTCGAACCCACTAAGCTAGTCCTAAACCAGCAGCTCCCAAACCAGGAAGCAAACACGGGCAGGAAAAGAACCCATATCCTTACCTGATCGTCAGAGAGCTCATTTTTTAGCAAGGCAGCCAGCGTGTCAGCTGAAGTTATCTTCCATTTGGAAAAATCCTCAGGGGTCATGAGAGGAAAGAGGGAGCCCAGTTTAGGGAGCAGACTTTCAGGATACCCATCAGGATATGTCTGTTGAAAGACCATTGTTAGTGCTATGAACACTCATTATCATGCCTGTGCTTACGAATTTATGCTCTTTGCAAAATTAATGTGAAAAAGTCCAAAAGGTCTGCAAGGAATAAGAAATCAAAGCCAGTGAGATTCCATGAACACATCTTGTCCTTTTTCTGCTTGATAACTCAGGCAAGTAGGCCCCAGGGGAAGGAACAAAACCTGAAGCACTATGAACTGACTCAACATGGACCTGAGTGGGCAGTATGCCTTGCAGTGGTGAAGGTTTATCAAATACTGGGCTTCCCTAACAGCAACACAGCCAGCAGGTCAAGGGAAATTCCCCTCCATTTGGCTGCCACTTGCAAGACCCCATCTGGATACTACATCCAGTTTTGGACTCTCTGGTACAAGAAAAACTTTGACAAAGTCTAGTAAAGACTAGCAAGTCTAGCAGAGGGCCATGCTGGTCTTGGGGGCAGAAGCACACAACATACAAACTGGGGCAGTGGGAGTGCGGGAGCTGGGTTTTTTAGTCTGGAGAAGGCTAGGCGAGGATTTTATTACCGTCTTCAACTATCTAATGGGAGATTATAGGGAGGATGGAGCCATACCATTTTCAGAGGTGTACAGGTGAAAGGGTAAGGCCCAACAGGCAATGAAAATTCTGATTAGATATTAACAAATACAAATTTTCACAGTAAAGGTGGTCAAACATTGGAAGAGCAGCCCAGAGAGATGGTGGAGTCTCAGTCTTTGGAGATACTTCAACTCAACTGGACAAGTCCCTGAGCAATCTCATCAGCAGATAATTTGACATTTTTCGGCCTGGCGTTACCTCATCCAGATTCTCCCTCAGCACAGCTAACTGCTGAGTACTGAAGGCATAGGTCAGTATCTGAGAGAGGTGATTCTCCAGAGAGACGTTCTTCAGGCAAGTACGTAACTCCTCAGGTGTGTAGTAAGCAGGCATCAAGTCATCGTTAAGAACCATCTCTGTTACCTGCTTGCCAGGTGGGCAACCTGTTGAAGCAATTATCAAATGTGCTCAGTGTTAAATCCTTCTGCTTCAAGTTCTGAATGCTCCCTTGCTGGAGATGGACAGGTATGCAATCATGGTACCACCCCACTCCTGGGTGACCTGTCACCAAGCATTTCATAGCTCAACTCAGACACATTTAGGGAGGCCCTCAAGCACTAGGGTCTGGTACCAGGGGAAATGCTGCCATTGTGGATCAGAGAAAGCTCCCATACCATCAGCACGCTTATGCCTAGTAGGCAGGAGTTCTTCAACAACGGTGCCCAGCTGTTCCCTTGACAGAGGTGAATCATGTGCAAAGTTTTTCAGCCAAAGACTTAAAGCATTCTGCAAGGAAAATGTTTCATCAGGGGGATATTGCAATCTCAGGTGTACCACTAACATAACAAGTTGCTACTCACACAGACAAGAAACTTCATTGTTAAAGTACTATGGGCAGCGGACCTGCTGCTATAAGCCTAGAGATCTTTCCTTGGTGAGCCAAAGGGAAATTTCTAAATGCTTAAGCTCTACCATATCCCACGCCCCATAAATGATTTTACCTCCTCACAAAGCATTCTATATAGTTACTACTACTTTCCACCTCTGGTACTCTTCTGACAGTTACAGGAAGAGGACAACAGCGGTCTTGATTTGCAATTCCAGGCTGTCAGCTTGATCAACTCTCACTTCTCATAGAACATCCATCCCCTTTGGCACCACACTTTTAAATGAAGGCACTACTGAAAACATACCAGCTGAACAACCCTCATCATATTTCTTCCATACTGCAGGACCTAGGAGTACTTCCCAAACTCCCCACACCTCTATGAATAACCCACCTTGGGGATCTTCTGGAAGATGCTGTGATCAAATACAGGAATCAATCCACTGAGCTCATTCAAGGTAAAAGCTGACCACGCTACTGGAGGCCTGCATATAAAAATCAGCAGGGATCAGCTTTCAAGGAAGAACAACAAAAAAACGTCTTAAAACTTGCCAGGATTATGTCCTTGTAACATTTGCAGTTATGAAAATACAAGATTTAAATCCTAAAACTTCTCAATCACTTCCTGTTACACAAAAAGTCATTCCACTGGAGCAGGAGCAACTGTTAGTAACATGAACAAGGGCAGCTGGATGGGAAAATGGCATTTACCAAACACATTACTTTATTAAGCACGAAACCCAAAGAATATCTATTGCTTAATATCGCCCAATTCAGTGCCAAGATCTCAGGGCATTTGACACAGTAAGGGAAAAATATTCTGCCTCCCTGGACAATGTCTCTGTTAGATATAGCCAGGGATTTATCAAGCATCCATCAGTTTAACAGGTAGAAACAGAATGTTTTCTGAAAGTCAGTGGCCGACAAACAGCTACAGCCCACTTGTGTTCTTCAGGACAGTCTCAGAGAAGTTTGGTTAATGAAAAATAGACTAGAAGAAAGGCTTGTGTAACAAAAGCAGGTGAGACACAGAAGTGACAATTTATTGTTCAGTGGAATTCCAGCCAAATCTTTCAGCTAAAAGAAGTTCAAATAAAACAATGTAAAAAGCCCAATGTGAAATTCAAAAGCAATTAATTATTCAAGTTTTTGACCAAGCTGGTCGTCTGGAGTTCACTTAGGTCTTAATAGGACAATGGTCTTGTTTAAAGGAACTGTTTTGCTGATGCCCAAAAGAAAAATCCATACCCAAATGTAGTGTTACCACTGCTGATGACACTCCTAATAGCCTCTTCTTGATCAGGCAGGAAAGATTCACACTGGCTTAATTGCTTCAGCAAATTCCTGCCAGAACTTTTAATGTATTCTCCACTCAGATCACAGACCAGACGTCCCAAAATTTCTGCATTTTCCTCATTTACTTGTGTGCCAGGAACTTTCTGAAGTAATACAAGATGGAGGCAGTAAATAGAACTGGATGCCACAGCAGAAGAGCATT
Source organism: Cariama cristata (assembly GCF_000690535.1). Lineage (NCBI taxonomy): Eukaryota > Metazoa > Chordata > Aves > Cariamiformes > Cariamidae > Cariama > Cariama cristata. The sequence continues at coordinate 14,480 of NW_009623813.1, forward strand.
CTTGAAACCCAAGTTCTCCGCAGCCTTGTGCAATGCTGTCCCCTCACCACGTACCAAACATGCTAAAGCCTCCATGAGCAGCTGTTTCCGCTGAGACGACTCTCTTTGCAGAACATCAAGATTTGCTTTTCCAATATTAGTAAAGTACTGCCTACAGCTTCCTGTCGCTGCATAGTCTGAAGGACTAGAAAGACAAATACTTCATGAATTTTAGTGAATGATATCAAACAGTTGGTCAGGTTCAAGGCTGTACAACATATACTGTGTCCAATATAACAACTTCCACATCTACAGATTCAAGTCTATGCAGTTGTTCTTCCCAAAGATCCTAGTCCACATTTTTTAAAAATTAATTTTCACCGTAAAGAATCTATTGTGAGACTCAGCTTAAAATTGTTCAAGATTTGGATACAGAACCACAGTGTGTAGCTACTAGAACAAAGACATCCACTCTACTGTCTGTTTTCTTTGATATTGTAAAGGGAAAAGCACATTTGCAGAGGCCAGAAAGTACTAAAACCGCATGCTGGTTTCATATTCAAACAGAGCTTCGTACTGTTTATACTAATATGATGGATGGTTGAATCTGAAAGGATCTTAAAAAACCTTTTGAAAACTTTCTGCAATCTGATTTTTTTTTTTCCCTTATGAGGAGACCTGAAAAAGTTTGAAATATACATCGAACATGAACTAGTCATTACCAGCTAAGTTATAAAGCAATACCTCTTTTTCCCCACTAACTACTAAGGCAACAACGTGAAAACCATAGCACAGTTACCTTAAAAACAGCAACAGGTCTTTAGGATAGTTATCTAAATCCTTGGGAATCCCATGCAGCACCACCATCTTCACTAAGCAACTCAGCTGAAAGGACACCACAGTTTACATCAAAAAAAGAAAACAGCATGAAAACATAAGAAAAAATAAAACAAATATAAAGATTTTACTCTGCTCCAAAGTAAGAAAACTAAAAGATAGAAATCTGAAGTTTTGATTCTGGAGAAACCTAGCTAACTGGGTTTTGACTTCTCCCTTCGGGGAAATTCAGCACTGTGGGATGGAGACCCAGGATCAGTTATATTTGTTCTAGTCCCTCAAGCTGAAAGTGTTTTTGTTCTTGCTGAACAATCCTCATTGCTATCTTCATGACAACATCAAACACAGCATTTCGAAATATGAGAACTAACCTGGTCTTCTCCTAGCTTGACATTCTTCTTCTTCATGACTTTGGCCAGCTCCTGAAATCTTTCTGCTTCCATCACATTGGCAGCTGCACATGTGAAGCCTTGGAGGACTGAGCGGGAAAGCCTGAACATTTACAGAAAGCAAATCAGAGGGGCAAGGACTTCAGGAGAAAATTCAGTGCCAATCTCCCATGTATATAATGACAAATACAGCAAGCATAAACCTCCCCCATTCTCGAAGTTTAATGCTCTCCAAGTTCCATCCCCTCAAAATTGCTAGTTTTGATGTATATGCGAGATCGAGAAGCCATCACTGGTCAAATAAACATAATCTAGAAACTCACAGTGGCAGTAGAAATGCAGGGACAAACTCTCCACCCCAAGTAGTATTCCTGTATCCTGAATTACAAGATCAGTCTCCCCCCTGGGTTTTCAGTACATGCCACACATTGAAAGTTAAATAGAGGTGTGCAGATCCTCATCACTGAACATAGTTTGCACAGCCTGGGAGAGCTCAGGGAGAAGTCCTTAAAACTTTAGTTCGTTTATCTGGAAAAATTTCTGCTGTGAACTCAGCAGGACACTGATGTTGACTCCATTGTTTTTCCAGATATATATCATGGTTTTCATAATTTTTCATCTCAGATATGAGAGCTGATAAAAGACATATCAGCTCTGCTAAACTTAATCCCTGAAATAGTGCTGTGGAAGACTGACATATTCTCCAATTAGAAACACCTTCCACAGAGGCAGTCAGAAGCAAGGTTCCAGGTACAGTCTGAGCCAGCAGCATCGTTTTAGAAAGCAAGTGTGGCTCACGGGTGTATTTTGGAGTTGATACCCTGGTAAATTTTGGTCGTACACTCCTGTGTTTGGGTTTGCATGATATTTCCCATCTGTTGCTATGGATTGAATATGGTGGGTCTGCCATATGTATCAAAGGAAACATGGAACTGCAATCAAAGCAAACATGGAAAAGGGAAGGAGAGAAGAAAAATGCTACCTGCTGAAGTCAGGCTCTGTCTTTATCACATCATTGAAAAACACGGCAGCCTGTGAAGCAAAGCCAGACTGTCAGTGGTTTACCATGATCCTCTGCCAACATTCACCTGTATTTTCAGACAGAATTGCAAAGCGGACTCATAGCTCTGTAGAGTCCCAAGACTGACACTGAGGGGTAAGAAGGACACAAGCCGCTAGTATATTACCTGTTCTCGGGTCCACGTTTTACTGTTGAGATCCTGAATATTGGGCTTCTCTTCCCCAAAAACGAGCAATGATTTTGGAATGTAACTGGCCAGAGCATCAGGGATATATTTAACCAGGTCAGCAGGGTGGCCTACACTGGAGGAAATCTTTAAAAAAAACCCAAACATAATTCAAACACTATGGTTAAAATAAACAATTGCTGGAGAAGAAATGATGAACTGGAAAGAAGCCAGGCAAATTCCCCTGCTGACCATCTGGGCATTTCTTGGAGACCTAACACTATGAAATATTTCCTGTTTGACATATTCATCACACGAGGAGAGCTGCTTAGAGCTAATACCTGGGCTCCTGATGAATGGAAAGGATTTTGTCTCTTATCAGTTTCCCATCTCCTGGCTTTATGCCTTAAAAATGTTTAACCGGCCAGAAAGCAGGGATGCATCTTTCCTCTCTGCCAACCCAAACAATGTCTCAGCTTGCCTAAGGCACATTGCAGAACAATCCTGTGGTGAAGGAGATGTTGTTTCCCTAACGCTTCACACAGAGCCCTGGCAGCCCCATTGCCCCAGGCTAGGCAGGGCTTCTGGTGCCAAACACAGGTCAAAGTCTGTCCTACCAAAGGGAGGATGAATATCACAAACTTGAAATGCCACACATGCAACTTGAAGGCTGAAGTCATGGCAAGAAAAAAGGCAAAGATGTGTCCAAATCCTTCATAATCACATGAGGAATGAAATACTGCATTGCTGGAGGATCAGTCTAGCCTAAAAGGGATTTTCTAAGCTGCCTTCACTTCTCACAGGGTCTCACTCCAAACCGTGACAATATCCTTTCTCTGAGAGCACCTTTTCAAGTCAGTGGGCAGTGGTTTCCAGGGCCACCCTGTAAAACAGCTGTCTCTTCTGCCCTTGTCCCCAAGAGGCTTGGCAGGACATGCTGGCTGGCAGCCAAGGACATCTACACAGGCACAGGGATAGGGACTTGAGATGCCTGTCCTGCTGCACACACTGTTTAGCAATGACAAACACCCCCAAGAGAATGCTGCCTGGGTGTGCGGGTGTGTGTCAACGCCTGGCCCCAGGTAACCAGTGTTCTTAGCTGTGAGTCACTGGAGCTTTGCTGATTTATGACGCCTGAAGAGGAAAACAACTTCACCTTTTCCACAAATATCATTTTCAGAGCAGAGGGCAGGATCACCATTTGCTGAACAAACTCAGGCAACTTAATGGCTTCCAAGATCACTTCTGCAGACAGACTTCGAAGTGTGCTGCTGTTGAGGCCAGCCACCAAGCTCCCTAGCCTTGCCAGGCTCTGTCCATTCGGGATCTGAAAGGTAACGCACACAGGCATGAGTATGTGAAGGGCCAAACATCATTTACTTGCAGCTAGCTATACCAGGTGTGAGGTGCATTTATGGACCTTATCCTTTGTACCTGATAGCCAGAGCTGAGCAGTTTGTTGATAATAGCGCTGGACTGCTCAGCATTCCAGCCGCGAACTTCACCCAGGGCAGGAATAGATACTTCAAGGTCTTTACCACTGATGCTGTTTTCAATGTCGGATATGGACAGCCCAACTGCAGCCTGGCCCAATGCACGCAGGATTGCAGGAGGAAAATGCTCAAACTTTCTCACCAAAGAGGATGCAACCTGAAAAAGTCCCACACAGACAGAAAAGAAAGTCAGAGGAGCAATGAGGTAAGTCTATTGGATTCTATAGGCTCTGGATGTTTTAAATCTCTGGACTTCCTGCCTCAAACTTGTGTGATGAAGCCTGTTGATGGCCTGCCTCCACCTGCCGAGCATTTTCAGATTATGAGACACCAGCCAGATGCCACAATAAAAAAAGCAAGATGACCTACGTAAGCTTACACAAGAGGAGGCACGAGAGTTGAATCCTCAACCCTCACAAATTTTGTCTAGGTCAATGAAGAGCTGAGTCAGAGGGCTGGACAGGACATTACCTGCAGTTCCTCTGTTGTCAGGGAGGAGGGAGCTCGCTCTCTAGTTATTCCTCTGTGTGTCAGGTGCAGTGGGCAGTTCTTACTGATCCTCTGGGCCAAGCTCAAAGCGTCATCTCTGCTCAGGTTGCTCACTGCTGAAGGGCTCAAGTAGCAAACAAATCTGTCTGGGAGACTGCAGGTGGGAGACAAGGAGGAGAGATTGCCAGTATGATAGACAGTGGCTCTGTCAGATCTTTCCTCTTTTTCCAAAGGATGCTCTTTTCCAGTGCATGTTTCCCCTGATTCATTTTAGCTCTGATGATGCTGATGCTCCTGCTTATAGAGAGCACTGTTTTACATGCAAAACTGCAAAAACATGCAATAGGCACTGCTGGTCATCAGTTGGTGGCTGGCACTGCATGAAAGCCATTTCCCAAGACTTGGAACTTGTGGTTTGGCCCTCCTTAAGATCAAGCGCAAAGCAATTATTTGAGGAACAGAAAAATGCTCTAAAGTTTTCATAGAAGCAGCCATCAGAATCACCACTCAGCAAACTTTTGCTAAGTCACGGTACCATGCTAAACCATAAGTCAAGTAAGAAGTCAGGTCAGGTCCCGTACCTCGATAAGGGGAAACCAGGCCCAGAGGTCAGTAGCGAGGTATAGTACACAGCTGTCTCCCGGAGCAAGGTGAGGTTGCTGATCATTCTTATATTGACTGGATCTCTGGCAAATTTTTGAAGCTGAGGGTGTTGACATAGGAAGAAAAAAAAAAACAAAAATAATTTAGATGGATACTTTAATCCTGACAATCACCTGGGACAGTTAGAACAAACCTCACTTCAAGCAATAAGGTTTTTTTCACCTGGTTTTAAAGTTGTGAGAAAATTTATTTTTTGTTTTCAAGTAATACACTGGGACCTTGTTTTATTTATCTTTGTACACCGAGGGCATGTAAGCCTCTCTCTGACTGCTGTAAGGCACAAAGGTGGGAGAGCTGCTAAAGGACATGGCCGTGCCCCTACAGCACCGCTAACACATGCAGCCTGGTACAGCCATTCACTAAACCAGGCCGAGACATCAGCCCAGTCTTGAGATAAAGTCTGGGTTTGCTCCTCTTATTGACTCCCGTTCGCTTTCTGCAGAATTACCTATGTGAAACCAACTTCTGCGCAAGTGCCTCTTATCACAAGAAATCATGATGGAGAAAAAAATAAGAACTGAAGTGACTGTTCACCATAAATAAACAAGAGAAATGCTCCTGCTAGCAGCATCTTCATGAATTTTGGTCAGAACAGGAAGACAACCTCCCAGGCACAGCATATTTTGCACGCTGCAAGTTCTTCATCACCATGATGAGCCTGCACTTACTGTTGGTTCGTCACCAAAAAGCTGCAGGTCTTCAACAGTAGCATGCTCCAAAAAGGATCCAAGATAATTTTCAAACCAAGCAGTGGAATTCAGACCTGGAATGGTTGCACTGTAGCATTTCTGGTTTGATCCTGCAAAACAGGCAAACAGCATGAAACTACAGACTTGCACTGTATCAGGAAATCAGTGGAGACTGGAGATTTCCAAATGAAGAACAGGCTCGAGTCTATCAGAGAACTCAGTCAGCAGAGAGCTCCGTAAGTGCCTCTGACCACACTGTATGCTCAAATCCACGTGCTTGTGCATTCAGATTACAAATGCACATGGGACAGGACAGATGCCTCATTCTTTCACAGCCCTCCAAATATTTAATCACCAGTCTCCTTCTTCCTTTCTGCCAAAAACTTTCTGCAGGACATTAAATTCTTGATGTAAGCTACTGCCTGAAGACAGGGGAGTGTCTTACCTGGGTCCCCTTTCTGAGCTAACTTCTGAGCTGAATTCTTTAGCTCTCAGAACGATACTCTGTTCTTTCACAACAAAAGCAGTAAATGCCATTTGCACAGAATGTAGATCAGCATAGGACTGACTGTGCTGATATATAAAAGTCCTGGATTAATAAAGCCTTCAGGCAGGGAAATGATTCCAAATACCACTTATCACTGTCATATTCCCAGTCTATTTCCATTGAAAAGACAATATAAATTCACAAAAAAATCTGTAAAGACTCAGCCCTGTAACAGATCGCAGCTAATGTTGTAGCATACATCAGTGGTTTAAAGCATTCTGCTGTTTCTTAAAGAAAATCAAGTCATTTACCATCCTGGATGAGATAGTATTTGATCCCGCTGTAAAGATTCCTCTGTTCTTTCACTGGAAGGTCAGAATATATTCCATTCAGGGCAGTGACTCTAAAGATGGATAAGAAAGGCAGACATCTCAAACACAGATGAAGTCAAAGCTGGCAGGGTTAGATTCTCACAGAAACAGCTATTACTTGAAGACTGATATTATCAATCTCGTCCCTTTTCAAAGCTACCAATGTGACTTCCCTTCACAACAGCCCTCACGATCATCTGGAGGCTGCACTGCCGACCCTGTGATACTGCTTTGGAAATGCAGTGCTATCAGGGGCATTACACGTGCACTGGCTGATGCAGAGGACCAGTTACAGGGTCAGCAGGTGTGTTACAAAGCCTTGGAGAGAGCTTCTCCGAAACCCTGCCTGGGCCTCCATCAGTTCACTGCGCTTACAGGGTTTAGCCCCTTGTTTTGGGAGGCTGGAGTAAGGGCCCCTTTCCTATCTCAGCAATGTGGGACTGAAACGATGTTTGATGTTTGTGTTCAGCACTTACATCATCTGAAACGTTTCACACAACACGTTTTTGGCATGGAGGCAAGCAAAGACCTTGGGCTCAACCAGGAATGGCTGAAGCCCCTCATGGACCCACTGAGACAAAATGGGTGGGCTGTCAATATCAGGTACTTGCAACATCTTCTCCCACAGGCCATTAATGAAGATCATGTTCCATTCGAGAGAGAGGGGCACATGAGAAAACTAAAGGCAAGAGACAAGAACACATGAATTCAAGTGAATATGGACTTCTAAACAAACGTTAACATAAATCCATGTGAATCTGAACATTATGAACAGAATTACCCCTAGCAATAATCCCCACTCTGAATAGCAACACTTCTACCACAGCAATATTTATGTAATTTAAGTACAGTCAGCCTGTAATTCACATTGGAACCCCAGGTCTGTGTTGCCACTGCAATTAGCAACAGCTAACCTACATGAACTCCTGGTTGTTATTTCTGTCTTCCCAGATATTTTTAACAGCACAGTATTCTGCTATGTTGGTGGAGATCTGTTGATTGAAATGGTGCCATTTTAAAAATAAGGTAACATTAAGGTAAAAAATAAGGTAATGTTAATTAAAGACTTCCACTGGCATTCATTTTACAGGTGAACAAATAGTTGGATACGTGATACCCACCCGCTGGCTGAACATAGCCAGAGCATCTACAAGCTTCTTGGCATCATATTTAGAAAAGAACAGAATGGAGTATTCTGGATCCATAGCACTGGCAGGTTTAGGGGTAAGGCAAGAATATAGGGATATGAGGAAATCATCCTGAAGGTCCTGGAGCCAAGCACTCTGAAAAAGAAAAAGGAAATCCATATAGAGATAATAAAAGGTGTGTCATATTTACAGATGCTGCAGTATGCAATCTCCTCCAAGTCTGCTTCTAGCTCACCTACATGTGAGCATTTAGCACTGGAAATGTGACGAAACCTGTTGACAGAAGAGTCAGAAGAAAGTCCAGCTTACACTGACTTGAAGCAAGCCTAAATCTACCCAGTTCGACATGCTGGACCCTTCTGTTACCTAATCTGTGCTCCCTCCAAGCAAAGGGTGGCCTTAAAAAACTTAATTCAGAATGGTTTCCCACCAAAAAAAAAAAAAAAAGGTTATTTGATCAAAGTGGAAACTTCCACAGGGAACTTTCTCATTCCAGAAACATTTTTCAGAAAAAAAAAAACCAAACAAACCAAACAAAAAACCCACCAACAAATATTTGAAGAAATGATGTCATTTATGTGAAAATACAAATAGTTGTCAATTCAATTGCAGTTACTGCTAGCACAGCAACCTAGAGGTAATGACAAAAGCAGCAAAGGAAGTAAAACCTGAAATATTCCAGATGACATTTTCCACATCGCAACCACTTTTTATTGTGCTTTTACCACTTTTTATTGTGGTCTACCCCAATGGACCAGGGTTACTGTCATGCAGAGATTTATTTCAATGCTACGATGCCAGTTTCTAAGAGCCAAATTGTTTTGGAAAACTCCTTTGTCCCACTTTCTCACTTGAGAGGTTTGGAAAAGACAGCATCCCCCACTTTCACAGACAGACCCAGAAAGGCCTCCATGGTGGTGTAGCGACTCCTGAGCCTCATGACACAGAGCACACGTTGCCTGGGAAGGTAACATTGCCACAGCTCAGTGCTGTGGATGGTCCCTGTGTGTCTGACCCCATCCCTTCTCTCAGTCTTGTGAGGGAAACCTTGACAAGGCTTTGGCCATTCCATTCACAGCTGACAGTGGGACTGCTTTGAAGATAGAAATGGCACTATTGTCAAGGAAAACAAAACATACTAGCCCATGAAAAGAAGGGGACTGCCATTACCCGTGCACAGGCGTATTGACCAAAAGTGAGGCTGCAGGGGGAGGCTTCGCCACGGGCTATCTCAAGAAGCATCTCTTGGCCGACACTGGTGGGAAAAAAGCAAAGACGTCACCTCCATGCCATCTGCCCCAGACCTGCAGCAGCTGTAGGCAGAACTGGCTGGGAGCTGGCTCTCTGTCAGCAATAAATCTGCAAACGCAGGCAGGGAGCACAGCTGCCCGAGCCCAGGCAGTCAGCGAAAGGCATCTGAATGCCCCTGCCCAAGTGCTTTTGTTCACTGAAGTTTTGCTCATCTGCAGCAGGGATAGCTATTAGCTGCTCTCATGTAAAGGGTCCAGCCCACCCATTAAGGAGCAGGAGCAATGCCAGGCAGCCATAACAACGAGGCACAGCCCACATAACAAACAAACAACACATCATCAATTATTTGCTGGCACCATTTGGGAGCAGGGAGAAGGTGCTTGTGGAGCAGGGAGAGGGTACTTGTAAATTGTTGACCCTTAGGAAGGAATCAAGTTCAATGAAGGCTTGAGGCAGACCTGTTTGAGTCTTAGGCCCACTAGTCAAGCTAAGCTCAGCACCAATGCCAAGGTTTTTGGAGTAGTAAATCCCTCCCGTGTCAGGCTGGCTGACACACCAGGGACTTGCCCTGCCTTTCTTTGTCCTGCACAGACACAGAGCCCCAGGAAGGCATTTTCCCTTCACTGTTTCAAGGAGTGCATCTAGGGCCCTCCCTGCCCACAGGCAACCCTGGGACTTTGTGGGGAGAAAGATGCGACACATGGTTTCAGAGGCTTCCTGCTACCCGAAGTGACATCCCCAACAAGCCAGTATCACTCCCAAGAAAAATGCTGCCAAGATAACGTGCTGATGATTCACATACCTTTTCACCGAAGCACACACAGCAGATTCTGATTCCCCAAAAAAGACAGAGAGATAAAGATAAAGGAACTGTGATAGGAATATGTATACAGAACTGTGTTTGAATCTTCCTTATGGAGGTTACTTGGTAAGAAACTCACCATTGACAGGGGAGCTGGAGCACTGCGCCAGGAGAAAGAGAGAAAAGAGATGATCTTATCATGCAGTTACAATAGTAGCACAACATTATTTATGATCATTGGATACAGACAAGCATGTTAGCTGCAACCATTTATACTTGGATCTGGCCTGAAAACACACAAGTCCCAGATCCAGAGCTCCCATCTTGCCATCTGCAAAATGCCTATCAGTACTGGCTCTGTACTTCAAACAGCTGGAAAGTTCAGGGTTACACGAGTCCTCCCATCTCTCAGGCATGAGGGCCAATGGGATGGACTGTTCTCCTGATGATCTGAGTCTGGTCCATGGGTGTCACCTTCATTGAATTGTCTGGTGATGTGCTTGCACTGAAGCCCTGTAAAGACTTGGAAAAGCCATCCCCACTCTACTCATTGCTTGGGAGACAGAATGGGGAAAGGCACTTACCATCCACCTCCACGCTCAATGCACTGGATCTGGCTTGTAGAAATTGATTCCTATCAACACACTGCTCTCAGGAAGGGACCCACACTGACCACCAACACATACATGCTTTGCAAGTAAAGACATGGATGACACATATTTTAAACATGCCAGTTTGCCTTACCAGATATGTCCCAGCAGATGTTGCAGCAGCTACCTGCCAACCTGGAAGACAAAGTGCCATGATTTTAGCAGCAAATCCAGGGCAAAGCTCATTCCCAAGGTCCAGCTCCTGTCTGGCTTAAAAGACCCTGAATATCACTCATCTCACTACCTTATTTTATTCCTCATTCTTGACACAGAATCATTTCTGTCAGATCTTTGTGCTGTTTTCTGTTTGACTTGGTGACAGCTGAGTGGGTGAGCAGACATGAGGTACTCCTCTATCCACCTGGGTCAGTCTGGCAGAGGACAGACATCCAGTGTCTTAGATGACATGAGGGATTACATGCAGCTGTCCCCAAAGAGAAAAAGGCAGGGAAAGGTGCAGAAGCAACACTCTGGAGACAGTCCTTCTCTCTGGGACTTCCTTGCCCAGCATCCCCTCTGCACCATGGCCAGCCCATGATCAGTGGTCAGCCTGGGAGGCCAGGCTCACCATGCTTATACGTCCATGTTGCTTTTAGTTTTGCAGCTTCTACTTCTTTCTTACAGCATCCCTATCAACATGTCAGTTGTAGCCAAGCCTCTGTTGCATTTCATACATTTTTTCTGCTAAGTCCTCAACTGGATTAAAATCCCCTTACGTTGCAGAACTGCACAGGACGCAGGTAACACCAGTGTATGACGGCCCTCATGCCAGTCCTGCCACAGAGCTTAACAGGGATTTACTGAAAGAAGTCAAGAAGTCAACCTGTCACTGCTGGCTCTTGGCAGGTCTGTACAAGCCCTCCACTTGTCTGTTCCTTGTTTCCCAACTTTTACATTGCTCCTGATGGCAACTTATATCTCCCCTGCCAATGCCACGAAGCTGGAAAGATGGCGAAATGCAAGCTTAGGAAACCTGTAACAACATACAGGGACTCAAATCTCCCTGGCATCAGTATTATTTACTTTAGATTAGGAGCCTGCCAAGCTCAGCATCCCCTGTGTACAGAAAAAAAGGGAAGGTAGAGACCGCCCACTAGTTGCTGACAGGACAGAACAAGTCAATGCAGCAAACACTACATGAAATCAGAGGAAGGGAGAGGGAGAAGGCAATGGTTAGAGGTTTCTGAGGTTATACTAGCAGGCTGACGGTCACAATTTGCTAGCACTGAATCACTGCAGAGTGGTTTCTGTCAGTGTGTTTCCCTAATGGCACACTGGGGACTCGGTTGGTCAGCACTGTCACCTTCACCCATCTCCTGGGGCAGCTGTGCCTGATCCCAGCCCACAGTGAGGCACCAGGGCCCTGCAGAACTGTCTGCCACAGCTGCCCCTCACCGCACTCACCCACCACCACACCACACCACACAGCATGCCCAGTTTGCACCATTCTCCTCCCACCCCTTTAGCTACATCCTCTGACCCATCTCGGTGCGTGGTAGACCACAGAAGCACAGAGTACCCCTGCTTCTCTGCAAGCCTTGTTCATCTGCCTAAGGAATAACACAGCGCTGAAAGTTTGGCAGTTATCTCTCAGCAGGGAGAACACCACAACTTCAGTGACTTTGGATCAGGCACTACAACTGGCAGGAGGCTGAAGTGGCTACAGAGATCACCCCCACCCATGCCTCATCTCCAGGACCCACAGACCAGCTAGCCCAGGGCTGGCTGAGTAGTGCCCAGAAAGCACACGGAGGTGTGGCAGAGCTCAGGTTCAGCACGATTGCTCCATGGCTCTAAGGCATCAGGGACTCCCAGGCCTCATACCCTCCTGGGGGAAGTATGGTCAGGATTGATGTTATCTACAAATATTTGGTCAGAAGTGACTCATGGGGGGAATGTGCAGGAGCTGAGCCGCAAAACCAAAACACAGAAGCAATCTCCTGTGGTTCCTCCACACCATATGGGACTGGGCGAAGCTCGTCCAGGGCAGTGTCAGTCAAACACACAGAAATCAACAGGATAGGAGACCCTCATCACGGAACTGTGATAGGGACGAGGAGGAGGAGGTGCAGTGACTTTCCTGACTGTGGATGTATACATGAGCCTAGTGACCTGCAATAGGAAGGGGATTATAAAATAGCTTGTAGGGATGGAGGAGTGTCTAATTAGTAGAACAGCTTTTTTGATTACTAGCTGCTACATCTTTTTAATCATTTCATTAATGGAGAACCGTCATTAAGTAACGGGCAAAGGAAACATACCTATATAGCTGGGCAAATGCAGTGCTTTCCTCTAACCCTAACACACATTAACTTTACTCTTAGAGAAAGTCCCAAAAGAGTTACCAAAATCATAACCAGGAGTGCAGTGCCAGAGGCTGGTGCTGAGGCCATGCTTCCCTGCTTGCTGACAAAGCTGGGCTGTTTCCACTGTGATAATCACCTCCTGCTAATCTCAGGACAGGACCTTGGAAACATACAGCCAGACCCTTTGGCCCCACTCTTGGAAAGCTCTTACACATGTTTAACTTTAAGCATGCAAATCATCCCATTGACTTAAAAGAGCAGTGTTCAGAAACACCCACGCAAGGAGAAGGAGAAAGAGGAATGGTGGCTTCTTGCTCCGCAAGATCAGAGAGGACCTCAACCTACTATCACAAAAATCCTCATTCTATGACAATAAATCCTTCATCTCACAGCATCACAACGAAGGCTATGGACTCAGTTTGTGTCATGACCCACCTAAGCTATGTGCGCATCACTCAGGGAGCAATACCATTTTAAACATTGCTTTCACTCCCATCCTTCATTAGTGCACAGGCACGCCAGGTTGCATTGAAGCCTTCCATAACAGAAGAGACTGTCTCCTTCACCCGTGTATGCTGTGCTGTTCACAGTTCAACTGCTCTCCACAGTCCCTCGTCTTCCATGAGGGCACTTCTGTGTCATGAGGTTGCCGAGCACTGCCCGGTCTCCCCACTGCTTCTTTACAACAAGGCCATTCATACTGATAGTGTGGCACCACTATGCTTAGATCTCCTGTCCTTCCCTTTCATAAATCTGTTTAGGGGCTTTCAGAAACTTGCATTTTCTTTCTTCTCTTTTTGATCCATGCCCAAAAGTGTAGTGCATGTAAGCTGTTGGATGCAAATTCTCTACAAGCTCAGCACATTCCTGATATTCTGCCTTTCCTCCATCTCCAGTTATCTAGGGCATTTACAGAAGAAGATGGGTAGATGGATGGGGGCAAGCATGGCCCACAGGAATGGAATGATTTCCCACAGCTGCATGCTGAGCCAGTGACCAATATGAGAAAACACCACCAAAGTCACCAACCTGCCAGACTTAAAAGCAATTGCATAAAGAGTTCTTAACTTTTACAAGCAACCTGTGTACTTCTCATGGGCAGAGACATCCCTCCTTGTACAAGGTGTTAATAGAAAATTGGAAAAATCATATTTTCAGCAGGGTGTCCATAATACATTGGTCAGTTTTGAACAGCAACAATTGCTTAACTAAAGAAATAAATAAAAGGAAAAAAGTTATCTGTTTGTTTGTTTTCCTTCCTTTAGTACTGATAACTAAGCCTACTGCAGAGAAAATGATGGACCCTTTATGTAGCTGTTCCTCAGCTGGTGGCTCATTAGCTTGTTCGTAATGTTACAATTTCATGTTTTATTGTCATCAGCATGTCCATACCTGCAACGTATTTGACACTGTCCCGCACGGCATCTTTGTCTCTAAATTAGAGAGACATGGATTTGATGGATGGACCACTTGGTGGTAAAGGAATTGGCTGGATGGTCGCACTCAAAAGAGTTGTGGTCAACGGCTCAATATCTAAGCAGAGACCAGTGACAAGTGGTGTTCCTTAGAGGTCAGGATTGGGACCAGTGCTGTTTAACGACTTTGTCGGTGACATGGACAGTGGGATAGAGTGCACCCTCAGCAAGTCTGCTGACAACACCAAGCTGTGTGGCACGGTCCACAGGCTGGAGGGAAGGGATGCCATTCAGAGGG
>NW_009623814.1:0-2653 GCF_000690535.1 Cariama cristata
CGCTCCCTCGGCCCAGGCCCACCGCAGGGCCTTCCCGCCGCTGGCGCCGGCCGAGCCTCTTGAAAAGCTGACTTCGCCGAAGCATCTCACTTTGGACCTTTACTCTTGGCAGTACTTTGACCATTATGAAGGGGAAAACCTTGTTATTAACGAGTTTATCAGGTTGGCAATTTACATCAGCAAGTACGTAACAAAATTTTCAGGTATAGAGTTTGCTTCTTCCTGGCAATGTGGAGAAATTTTTGGATTAGCAGCCAGCAAAAGGAGTGATGGATGTCTGGCATGCACTCGGAAGTACGAAAAGAAATGCAAGGAGGTAGAAATGCGTGCCTGATAGCATCTAAACTTACTTGAGAGTCATAGAATCATAGACTGGTTTAGGTTGGAAAGGACCTTTAAGATCATCGAGTCCAACTGTAAAAGGCGGTACATTTTACTGTTCTAAGTGTGGAATTAGTTTCTATAACGGAGCTTCCAGGAGATCCTATTATTTTATCATAACCATTGAATTCCTTCTGTTTGTTGGGACACCTCCCAGGAGAACCCGGCACTGGAATACTTGACTCAGAAAACTTATTTTTGGTAGTATAACCTTCTTTCCAGCAAATGTGTGACCTTCGGTTATTTTTGCAAAAGAAATTTGGAATTATATATCTGCATGGTATTCTTTAATAGGCTGGGAAAAAAAAAATTACTTCCCCTAAAAGGAGACTTTGAAAGATACTAAATTTTGCAAGTTGTTAGAGTATAATTAAAGAAATTCATAGAAGGGATCATTTTCCACATCGGATGAATGACATATATTATACAAGCATGTACAGATAGGGAAAACTTACAGTTTGATTAACCTGCCAACTTTGTCCCAGGTAAGATAACCTTTCAGAAAATACCTTCTCTATACAGAATTAGGACCTCAGCCAAAAGGTGGACTCTTATGAATAGGTTTTAAATAGTCAGTAAAGCCGAAATTGCCTTTACTGTGAGCTTCTTCAAGAGTTCAAAGGTGTATATGTTCCAATATATGCTAAAAGAACCATTTCCAAATACTTGGTTCCATGATACACTTATAAGGTGGAAGCCACCAAACAAACTCTTGATTTTGAGAACTGTAAACTCAAATAAAGGAAACAGTTCTCAAACCAGTACCCAGAGAGATGGACTTCACAACCTAATCCTCGCCAATGAATGGTAACAGTAATTTCATCCTTTCAGTTAAAGAATGGCTGCACTTTCTATGTACACTATGATTGTTTCTTTGCATTATTTTATCGTAAACACCCCAGTTAGGTACCATACAATCTCCTCTTCCTATTCCCATTGTCATCCTTTATAAACTTAATTAAAAAGTCTAATGGGAGAGAATTGTTTGTAAACGATTGTAAACAATTCTCTTCTTCAACAAGATAAGCTCTTTTCCCAGGTATCAAGTGCCAGTTTGAGTTTCTCACTTCACCCTGTGAAGCCCATATTAGGAAACAACAAAGTAAACAATAGAAAGAAAAGCGAAAAACCCAGCAAGCTCTAGACCTGCTTAACTTTAAGAACTTCACATAATCTTACAGAAGTTAATTGAAATACTGTGGTAGCTGTTCTGATTAGTCTTAAGAAAATACCGCAGGCTTCCCAGATGCACTCCGTCTCAAAAGCACACAAAATTTCATAACATTTCAAATGAATCTGCATCCATATAAAGAAAAGGTGCTGCATTACAGACCAATCCTTAATTTGTATTAGTAGCTCTTAACAGACAAATATCCAATCTTTTTATAATGTCAAAACTATCAAGAAAATGTAACAAAAATAAAAAGAGAGATCTGCCTCTGTTCGTGTGGAGCTACCGCCTGCCTTTGCAGTGGTACTTCTAGTGCTGACCTGTGCTGGATGGAGAGACCTGCTGCTATCTGTAGGGAAGGTATGTATACAGGAGTCTCTGTATGACCCCAAAAAGGGGGAAAAAAATGTTTGATTTGTGACTGGGGATTAAATTCATACTTCCCTCCAGTGCAAATTCTACAATGATCACAGCTAGCTGAACTGGATTTAGATTTAGGATTTCACCATCGTGTAGAGTAAAATTGCATTCACTGATGAAATTTTAACCTTACAAATGTCAAGTTATACTGCCTAAAGTAAGAGCGTCTTGGTCCTACTCCACATGCCAAATAAGACAATGAAGTTAACAACATCAGCGTAACATTACATTGGTGGAAATAGGCCAACGGATGAATGATACGTATCTGAATTTCCTAATTTCCTTCCACAGAAGAATTTATTATTAAATGTAAAAACACAAGGGACCTAAGTGAAAATAAGTAGGATTGCTGGTTAAATCATTTTACATCACCACGACTATCTTCAGAGAAAGAATTAACTGGAATTCATTACACTGTAAGGAGTAGGCACACCAATCTCAAGTTACTATTTTCAGCCTAGTACATATAACAGGACAAGAGGGCAAAGGTAGAAATTAAAGAAAAACAAATTCCAGCCATCAGGAAGCATTTTTCACATGAGAATCATAAATGTTGGAACGCTCTATCAAGTAAGGTTAATGAGGCTAACAGTTAGCAGCCAAGGAACATAAAATTAGATGGCATCATGGGTGGATGACAAAAAAGGAAGCAATTTTGTAATTATCCTGAAGGCAGGAATG
>NW_009623814.1:2684-10223 GCF_000690535.1 Cariama cristata
TGCTTCTGATGCTCTTTGCATACCAATGTACATACAGGGACACATTCGCCTTTCACTTACATCTGCAAAATCCGATTACTTCCCTAAGGGAATTACACAGCATCAGTGACAGTATAACCTGGTCCATGGGTTTTATGGACGGTATGTAAGAAATGAGAAAGGACGGGTTATTTTTCCTTAACTGGCTGTGATTTAAAAACTAGGTTATTTTTTCTCATTTGTTGTACTTTGCAAATTTCTTATAATCACAGTGTTCTACAATTAAATAATACCTAAGAAATATGAGAAAAATCTATTCTTGAAACTGTTCTCATGGAGTAACAAAGATAACAATTTCACTGCATCACTCTGACTTGATGCTGCCTGACATTCTGATTATGAATCGTAGGAAATTACCATCCAACAAAATCAAGGCATTACATCTTAAATGGGTTTAAAATAGCTATTTTGCTAAGTGTCAGATGAAACTTCAGTTAGAGAGATGTGGGTTTTTGGTGACATCCCATAATGATTCATTCTTCACCCAGTGCTATTTAGCAGTTGCGTAAGTTAGATGGAAGAAAGTGTAATGTACTCACTGACAAAGTTAACTGATGCCATGAAGATGGGGCACTAGTACAATCTAGATTAAATGCTAAAAATGGGAGTAAAGAAAATACATTTTAGGATTGCCCATTGTAAATTCTTATCCATAAACAAAGAAACTTGGGGCACAGAGAGTAAAAGGGACACTTTTTGGGGTATCTGTTTCTCCGACAAGAGGCATAACAAGGTCTTGATAAGTCATCAGTTCAATACAAAGTCCCAGTACCACACTTCAGTGAAAAGAGATAATACAACATTTGGCCATATAAATTGAGTAGTACTGAACAGAAATAAGGAGGTTACGCAATTTTCTTGGTTAAGACTAATGAAATGCTTAGCCCAGTTGTGACTGACAATTTCTAGTATGAACAGAAGAGGACTTGGAGAAAAGTCATAGGGAATGGTCAAAGACTTGAAAAAAAGTCTTTTTCAGTGACAAACTGCAGGAGGCTAATCTACGTAGCTTCACAAGAAGAAAGTGAGAACAGGGGTTTAAAACAATTGTTTCACCAGATGAAACTGTTATCAATAATGGTGGCAGACATCATGGACATGTCATTCTTCCAGCTCCATGTCCAGCCTTGTAACACTCCAAAACGGCTTAAATGCTACAAGCCACATTTATATATATATATAAAAGTATCTACATAATGAAACTAGTAATGCTGGGCTCTTTCATCTACCTTACAAAGGTAAAACAAAAGCTCAGTGACAGATTTTAAAGCTAGATCTAACCGTTTAGTGCTGTAAGCTTTACACAAGAAAGTGTAATGTGGTGGAGTGTCATAGGGTTGAAATAAATAAAATTCCCGGCTGGTTGCTCACACAAGCAAACCCCAGATGTAACTTCACTGGCTGATAAGAAATGTAGGTGATAGTTTGGGGACATATTCTGACTCACTCTTCCAGTACCCTATCCTGAACTTCTGGTTCCTAAAAATTAAAAATTGAACCTGCTTATAGTAAAACATTTCTCAGCTCAGACAGAGAGATATGACATACAACTACAAGACCAAGAAAGCCAAAAGATGTATGTAATGTTAAGTCACTCATTATTACCTGAGGGAGGCTCGGAAAGTAGAACTTCAGTAACGATTAACATGAAACCCCACTGTCAGCACACACAGGCAGCATTTCTATTAATTGTTACCCTGAACATTAAATTCAGTCAATCCTATTGTGTTCCGTTGCATCTCCCAGCAACCAACAGAAAAGGTCAAATGCTTACAGCTTGATCCAAAGTGTGCTCAGATCCACTGATTTAAAGGGGTTTTCTACAAATATGCTGCAATCTCACTTTAAAAACTGACTGAAAACATTAGACCATTTGATAGCACCAACTTAAATTAGAATTTTCTGTTGAAGACAACCTGCTGTTCTGCTTAAAAGCCAGTGCCACGAAACGGCGCTCGTAACACTGCAGTTAATCATTACAAAACAGTTAAGCCAGGCAAGTATTGTGTTCTTCAGCCTTAGTTATTTAGACTCAAAGCAATTGGTCACATGTCCTTAATAATTAGACAGAATTCATGCGATAATATACCAAGATCTCACACTGCTAAGTCTTTACAAAGCATGCTGAATATACTCTTTGGGAACATGTGACCTTCTGGGGCATGTCTAAGCCAGCACATAGCAACACAGCACAGAGGTTCAAAAACTGAGTCTCAGATGACCCACCTTGGGTACTGTATCTGGCCTGAACAGTGCGGGTTACAGCGTATTTGTAAAACCTGCTAGCAGAATTCATTAGCAAAGTTATAGCTGCAGAAGCACATGGCTTACTGAAAGTAATTTTTATCTTGGCAAGGCAGCCATCTCAGTAACCTGTAGTGATGGAAATCAGCAGGCAACAGCACGCTACTGTGAGTGTGGAAGGATGTAACATGTCTTTCCCTGTTATTTTCAAAGTTGAGAGGCGTTACAGATAATGTAATGCAACTGCGGCACAGATGTGTGTACTGACTGCTAAGGAGGAGAACATGGTTAACAGCCTGCTCATACGCCAACAGGGAGAATGAGTTCCCTTTCCCCCATACGCTTGGCCAGGCAATACGCACCTTTCACATCACGTAGACTGGGGCACGGCTCACCTCCACCATGGCTGCTGGAAGACCAACACCATGGCGAGCAACAGGCGGTGAGTCCAGACTTGCTCACACTCCCTATTTAGTCAACTGCGGCTCTCATGGCGGGGTTGTGTTTTAAAAGAGTCATGGCTCTGCTGTGCTGGAGGCTGATGGGCAGTCTGACACTCACGCTTGAAGGAGGAGAGCTGCGTGGGTCTACAGTGGTCAGCATTTCCAGGTCTCCCACAGGCTTGGTCGTGAGCTCTGTCCTGCAGCTGGACCCCGTAGGGAGCTGCTCTCTGCTTCTGCTTGTGAAATGCTGCAGCTTCCCCCTTCCTCAGGTCTCCAAGTTTTCTGGTATTTATCTTGCTGCTTTTGGACATGCAGAGATTTTGGGAACAGACCATCAGATCAAAAGGTCAGAAGTCTTTCCTGCTTGTGCTCTGGAGCACAGCCTTTGTGTACATTGCTCATTTCAAGGACGCAAGGGACAGCCAGCATTACTAACCAGACTCTCTGCAAAGGCAAACCAGACCACCGAAAATTACATTCGGTTCTGAAGTGCCAGAAAAAAAGGACATTTCTTCAAGCTAAGGCAAAACTGAGTTGCTCTTTCATCCAAAAAAGAAAGAAGAAAATAAGCAACAACCTTGTACTTTTATTTTAATTCACCATTTTCCCATGTCCTTTCATAGGAAAGCAGTACTCCCTTTTGACAGTAGGCAAACTTGGAAGTAGGAAGATGCGGTAGAAATTCTGAGATTGAACAGCAAGATTTCTGCAGCTGAAACAACTTCAGGGAAATCAGGCCACAAAAAGACAACAGAATGGTCCCAGCCCTGGCTTCTCAGCTACAGAGGAACAGGACTTTCCTCCAAGAAAAGAGTAAATTTATGTTTACAGAAAAGCTGCAAACAGCATGGGATCTTGAGATGAGAGCTGAATAGTCTTAGGATGGTTCCTGTCTCTCTTCAAATAAAAAAGTCCTGTTTCTTCTGCATGTACATAAATGGGTTTGGGGAGCTGACATTTCTGCACAGATGAATGGATCACCATGGGGTTGCCCATCATCTGCATGCAGCACTGTAATCTCTCTACAGACTATGTCTGCAGGGTAAGCAGTGAAACTACTTGGCATGTGCATTTTCATATCCCTTTATCTCCTGAGAAGGTGGAGCTTTTATCTCTCCAAATTAATTACGCTATTCTATGAAGTTATGTGTCCTTGTCTTAGCGGGACATTTTTTAAAAAGCCTAATGAAAGACTGGCAGCCTCAAGGCTAAGAGTACACGGCCGGGGCAGATCTCAGGCTACCACTCATTCATAACGAACGATGGCCGTACTTCAGTTCCTCTCTCCTTGTTTACACGTTACTGGCTTTATGGAAGACAGTGAATGGTACATCACTAACATGGAAATCACATTAAAAGAAAATGAAATACCTTGAAGAAGTACTAAAAATTACATCATCCCTCACTTGAGACGGTATACTTCCAATGAAGCAGCTGACAAGCCTGGAGTCCACCTCATGGAAACTGGACTCTATACACAAAGCGCTCCCAACATGCCAGTACGACGTTTCTGACTGTCTGTGATTTGGTCATACTAACTGCCCTATGTTTTTCCTTGGGAAAAAACCAACAGAACAGTTGGTTCAAAGCCTGAAGCCCTCTATACCTATTAAGAAGCGCAGGATCACGCAAGCAGGTTGCTGTAGGGCTCACAGGAATTCCTTACTCGGACGAATTCAAGACTACAGTCCCAATCTTCACAGTGATTTATGATCCAGCCTTAAGCTACCTTACCAATCCCCCATCTACTCAATGGTGACCTTATGTAGTACTGTGTCCCGAAGGGACAATACAAACCTCAAGCAAGAGATTAGAGTTGTGAAAGCAGAGGTAACATTTTGAAGTTCTACAACCTCTCAGACTACAGAACATACCTTATCAAGAATGGTTACTATCTTATCCCCTTGGAGGCACAAACAGGATTATTATGAACAAGTAACAGCAAAGAGAGTTTAAAGTTTCCCCTCTTAAACAGAGAAATAATCAGATCAGTATTGACTTTATTCTACAACCAGAAGGTAAAAGAGCACATTTTTTGCTGTCCCCATCATCTGACCACTCCATGTAGACAGAAAACCTCTCGGGAGAGGGAACCAGTTGAAGGAGATGCACCGTAGTGTTCATACCCTCCAAGAAGAGATCAAAGTGCAGTTGGGGAGTTCAGCATAAGCCACCAGAAAACAAGCACACAGGCAAGTGCTACATACTCTGTTCTTTCCTTGGGAAGGACTATTTTTCCTAACACTTAAGACAGAACAAAGATGACTGGTAAACGTCTTTTGACGCCTCTGCTTTTGCAATTTGGTTTGTGACCTGTTGCCATTTACATCTATTTACATGCTTATTTGTGTCCTTTATTTTACTCACATGATGCAGACAGCAACAAATAGGGCCCGATTATGCCATGAAACATCACATAAAACTTAAAACTATCAGGAGGGGTTTTGGTTTTCCTTGGCATTTCCTATTCGAGTGGGAAACGTGGCAATACCATTGCAAAGCAAGCCACAAGGATTCAGAATGTTAAGTGACATTTTTTGTACCTGACCGTAAAACAGCTCAGTTCTATTTCATCCCTACTCAGATAAAATCACTCAACACACTGATGCATGTGAGAAATGAGAGTTGGCCCCGATTTCCAGCCAGCTAATGTCACAGTCTGAGGCACACATGCTCCACGTCTGCATTAATGTATTAAGTAGCCCCGTGCCCTGCAGCTTGACCATCTGTACCGCTCCACTGTCAGAAAGGTCCCGTGCATGCCTGTTGCTTGGGTGAGGAAGTTTTTGTTTGCTTTGGTTCAGCAAAGACATTTTCAGGCATGGTGCAGGAGTCAGCATAATATAAGGTCCACAGGCAGTCTCTAAGGGGGCTACCCTGTTTTGGAAACTAAGGAGGCTAATTACCAAGGCTAATTACTGTTATGGACATGGACAGACTGTGCCAATTGACCATAAGGGCAGAGAATACACCTGGGACTCTGCGGTTTACTGTAAGGAGGACAGCCAGAGAGGAAGCAGTCCATGGGCTTTAGTGAGCTGAGAGATAACAGATGTGCTGGCAACCACCTCATGGGCATGTACAGAGAATAGATTTGGGAAACTTTATACCTACTCCTTTACACCTAGCCTTACCTCACACCTGCAAAGCACCTGGTGAAAACCCAGCTTCAGCCCCACACCGCAAGGAAAATGCTTAAACTTCCCCGTTCACTTCCTACTTCCAGTCAGTGTCACTTAAGATTTTCCAAATGTCATGCAGAGATATTTGGGCCATTTCCAGCAGACCATTTCTCTGGCTGACGGCTCGAGGAGATATGCAGGCTTCCCATGCTCCGCAGCCCCAGCGGCTATTCCCAGCCCTGCGCAGGAGCAGCATTCCTTTCTGCCCACTCCCTTCACCGCGGCTCAGCCCGGGACACGCCAGCAGCCCTGGTGAGCAGCTCCACTCTCCTCCCGCAGTTCCTCCCCAGGGTCCCCGCACACGTGTTCGGGGTGCCGTGAGACTCGGACCAGGTGGCTGAACATCAGTAACAAGGGGTCAGCGAGGCTGCAGCTCCAATGTAAAAAATGCCTTTCCTCATCTGTTTGCAGCATGCCCAGGGACGGCACAGGCAGAGTGCTAGGAGCCAACGCCATGCTGAGAGCGAAGCACACACGAGTGCAACGGGGAAAGCGTGCTAAGCTTTCCCAGTTTCCTCACCTACCTTAAGAAACAATTCTGCTCCCCATGGCTGCAAGGCGCAGCAAGCAGAGCATGGGCAGGACCTGACAACGAAGACTCCCACAGTACAGGGAGCGAATTGCCGATTCGTACAAATGCTGCTTTTTTCTTCTTTTTTTTTTTTTTAGCCCTGATGAAGAGCAGGTTTGTTTCCAAGCCTGCATTTCCGCAGGAGGCCGGGGCACGCAGCGAGGGGGTCAGCTCCCTGCCGAGGCAGGGGCTGCGGCCTCCCGAGGACAGGCAGAAGGGCAGCCACGCCACTCCGCCTGCCGCACCGGGCACTGACGGCCGGAACGCAAGCTCCAGGAGCCGCGTCGGATTTAAACACTCACCAGCTCAGAGCCGCGCTGTGGGACAAGGCTTAAACCTGAGGCAGTTAGTTGTCTTCCAATGACACAAACAAAAAGAAGAACCCAAAGCCAAAAAACTCATTTGCAGAACAGGACAAATGAAGGGTTTGTGCTGTATCCAAAATATTTCACTTTGTCTGACATCCCTTTTTTGTACACAGCTTGATTATATAGTTGGAAGGTAATTTTGACCAGCAAAGAACCTTTAAAAGCCTTGTGAAATATAAAGGAAAAGTGAGTTGGAATAAGGAATTTATTACTTGGCTCCACCAACTAATGGTGAAAGGAGGTGTGGGCACAATCTGCAACTAAGACCTGCCAAAATTAAGCCAAGCCCTGTTTATCTGAGTGATCTTTACTTGCTGACTTTAGAAAGCTACTTCGAAATAAAGGTTGGGATCATTTACAAATAAATAGGACGCTTGAAATATCCCAGTAAGTGTACATCCTTGGTAACCGATATGATCTAAATGTTCTTCTGATCTCGCATGTCTAAAATAAAAATAGAACTCATTGGTAAATGTATGTTGAAAATTGGGTGCTTTTCTTGACAAGGAGTCCCTTTTTGAGGAACTCTGTCAGGAGAAGAAAAGTCAAATAATCCCGGTCATTCAGTTCATCCAGAAGGCTCTGGTCAATTTTGAAATTCTGTCCCAGTCGTCCTAAAACACACTAATTTCCCTAAAATTTATACCGAATTTTAAACGTAACATGTCTGCTTTCCCAGCGCGCACGTTTCC
>NW_009623815.1:0-1246 GCF_000690535.1 Cariama cristata
AACCCATGGATTGAGATAAAAACAGTTTAACAATTAAAATAAAATAAAATATAATAATAATATTAATAACAATAATTCTAATGGAAAGGGAGGTAACAAGGAGAGAGAGAAATAAAACCCAAGAAAAATGAGTGATGCGCAATACAATTGCTCACCACCTGCTGACTGATGTCCAGTCAGTGATCAGTGCCTCCAGGCCAATTCCCCCCAGTTTATATACTGTGTATGACATCCTATGGTATGGAATATCCCTTTGGCTAGTTCGGGTCAGCTGTCCTGGCTGTGCTCTCTCCCGGCTTCTTGTGCACCTCCTCATTGGCAAAGCATGGGAAACTGAAGTCCTTGACTTAGAGTAAGCATTTCTTAGCAACAACTAAAATAGTGTGTTATCAATGTTATTCTCATACTAAAACCAAAACACAGCACCGTACTAGCTACCATGAAGAAAATTAATTCTATTCCATTCGAAACCAGGACAGCAAGACACCTAAGTACATGAAGGACTCTGTTAAATAACTTAATACAAATAGAAAAGATAAATTTTAGGTAGATTCTAGATGTTAACACAAAGTTAGACGTCAGTATTCTCATTCATGTTACATGGTACCTTACTGCTAGTGGAATTGCTCTTAGAATCAGAGCAGGATACATACACCCACTTTAGTACCTAAGATAAGCCTGAAAAAGAAACTTAAATATTGACATTGAAGGGAATTTTCCAACAATGTGCTCACTGAAATTATTACTTAATGCAAGACTCATCTAGCACTTACTAGGTAACCATGCAAACTGAAGAGCCTGCTAGACTGGGTACTCTCTGAGTACACTGAACATTGCTTGAAGATAAGCATCTGTAGTCACTTTCTCAAAAAAAAAAAAGGAAGACACATACACCACAAACCCTACGCTACACACATACACAAACAAAACACCTAGACAAAGGAAGAGTGACAGTACTGCTTACCTTCTGAAGAGTATTTTTGTGGTTTTAGCCCTGAAGATAACCAACTGGGTTTACTTTGTTCCTCAGACAGAAAAGGGCTCAGACTTTTTATCCTACATTTCAGTCTGCTCTGTCCCACTCTCATTCTGTAGCTTAAATTTTATACTGAACTGCTGGAAAGAGAAGATATGGATTTGAAAAGATAATTTTATTTATTGTCCCTCTTCATCCATCCTTTCGATAGCAGATAGCTTTGATAATTATTAAATTATGATGTCCTGGTTTGGCTAAAACAGGCCTATT
>NW_009623816.1:0-27629 GCF_000690535.1 Cariama cristata
ACAACAAAACACACCAAACCAACCATATCAGTACTTCTAACTTACTCATTTTTATAGTCACATTTTAAAAATCAGTTACTATTAACCTGGCTGCAGAGAAATCAAGACTCCAAATTCACTTTAACATATAATAAAACATAAAAGAAATTAGTTTTGAGGCCTTACTCATGACATATGAATGCTTGGTAAAACTGAATATGCTAAATAAAGATTAGAATTTTAAGTAAAACAAATAAAAAATAACAATTATTCTGTACAGCAGGAAGATGAAATAAGGACAATGAAAAGAAAAAAAAAACCTTTGGTGCACATGTTAAAAAAAGTAAAACAAACAAAAAGTGGATACACAGTATCCACTTTAGTAACATTATTCTTACTGAAATATTCGTGTGATGTCTGTAATACTTGTACAGATATCAGCTCTTTTTAAGGAGGTTTCTTATTAGTACTTTTTCACATTTCCTGACATCACAGGTTAAGTCCACAGAAACTGAATCACACCATCATGCTCAAAGATGACAAAAGAGTGAAAGTAAAAGGACATCAGGTGCTCTCTCAATCCTCAGGAGCAGGGAACAAGTCACCAGGGAATATTGGATTAGGTCTTGAAAGCAGCTGGAGAAACACAGGGAAGTCAACTGGAGATAAGGCTATATTAGGAGATTAAACAGTTTTATTAGTTGGCAAAATGCACCTTTGATGAAAACTTCTACTTTGTGTTTCACTGTTTTTGTGTAATTTAATTATAGCAACACTCTCTGCATGACATGCTTTGTGAACACTAATAAAGGACAAACTCTGCTGCACAAAACCTTAGAGTCTAAAGACTGACAAGATGACAGAGTAGAGTAGCCCTGAAGCTTCTACATTACAGTTGGAAAGAATCACAGCTTAAAGACAAATTAAGTCCAAACAAACCCCACCCTCTCTCCCTTCACAACACCTAATAACATTTAATCATTTTTCAAAGATATGCTGAAACAAAGTCCCTTTGGGGGAAAGGCAAACCACAGACATTGGTAAAACACAAATGAGAAAGGAATCTATAAAGTTAACTCAAAAGCCAGTAAACTCAGTTTTAGAGAAGCTTACCATCACACTTATAAGTCTTGCACATAAAAGAACTGCAGAACAGAATTTTGGTCCAGATTTCCAAGAGTCTCAGTATGACTGTTAAGATGGTATCAACAATATTGCATATGCGAAGTTTTTATGTACATATATTTGTATCCTCACGCAAACACAAATACAGTATTTGCTTCCATACCTGGCATGAGATGGCAAACGTTGACATTTTGTCCCCTATCAACCTAATTGATATTTGAACAGGTTTGAAAACAGATAAGGCTATCCTGAGGCTAAGACAAAACATAGTAGTTATATAAAGTATTTTATAATCAGCATTAAAAATCATACATTTATTTGAACTACATACATCACGTTTTTCTCTAACAGATATTTAAGTACTAAAGAAGAGGAATTTCTAATTACTTTACTTTGGACATTGTGTTATACAAAACATAATGCCAAGTTCAGTCAGGACTGTGACATAAAATTGGTAACACTATAGCCTGTGGATTCCATGTTATTTTACTTCTATTTAATGTTTTAGTCACTGAACATGTATAGTGTGCCTTCTCTTGGGAAATTAACTATTTTTTCCATAGTTGCTACCACCAAATGGGGTGCACAAGACACATCAGAGAATTTGTGCATTATGCAACCAACATCTCTGCAGCTCTATGCTTTTTTCCACTATACATCACATTAAACCAGTGTCCCTGTAGTCCAGTGAGTGTCAAAGTACAACAGGAAAACACAATACTTGACACTAATAGAAGTTTTTGCCAATAGCTGTTCATAAGCAGCTATGATTTTTGTAACCCACTCCAGATTAAAATGGAAGCAAACCCAAGAGTTCACCTTGCTCCTGCATTGTATCCTTCAACCAGCACAGTAACATTATGTACTACAGGTGTGAAGAGAAAAAAAAAAAGTTCAAGAGCCTGTTCAAAGACATATGACATTTTTGATTATTCAAAGTTTCTTTTAAGTTCAACTGAACCCAAGATTGAAGTCAATAGAAGAATATCTATTCAAGAAAGACTTATCAACAGTGACAAAATTATTAATCTGTTATTGAGGTATATGATTTTTAGCATACTCAGTTAAAATGTGAACTCATGTCCATTTCAACTTTTCTCATTTTAAATGCTAAATAATATATGTAACGTTCATTTATTTTGAAGGAATAATAATTTGATATCTACAACAGTTCTAAAATAGCATTTTTTTTATTTTTCACAAAAATACAACTTTAACTGTTTTATTAAATCATGTCAGTTACTACACTGCTATATTAACTATGTATATATTAAAACTGCAAATGAAAGACTCCGAATAAAAAACAATATACAGATTTCTTTTCTGAACAACACTGAGACTTTGAGGCAAGGTAATCATATCTTGGTACCACTCATGGTTATTTAGGACACTAAATACAATACTTGCAGGGGAAAAACTAAAAATTATTTTCACAACATTTTTGGAGTGATTACACATTTAAATTAAATGCACACCTTGTCTGGCAGTCATCTTCAGGCTACAGAAGTTTGGTGAATTTACTCTCAATGCAATCCAATGCAATCTATCTTTGATATTGGTTGTCTTTGCAGTACTTGTAGTATGTTGGTCTCCGCACTTAGGCAATTTCTTACCCTCCGCTCACCTTAGACACAGAAGAGCGAAAACTCTCTGTTCTATGTTAGAAGCTCCTGAAACTGCCACTTTTTCCCCATGGCTTAGTACTACAATGTTTCGCATTTACTCACAGCGCTCTGCTGTGACCCTAACAGACTACACCTACAGAGATGGAGCAAAAGCAAGCAAGGCAGCTGACATAACAAAAGCCATTAATTCGTCAGTGTTGGGATGGTCTTATACCAGAACCTGGCACTCTTGCCAAAGCCTTAATAATATTGCTCTTTTTTTTTTTTTCCTGTTAATCCTATGCTTATTTTGGTATGATTCACACTCTGACATGTCAGCTGACACAGTGTGACCCCTTGCAGTCTTCAAGTAACAAGGAGCAAAGAAACTTGACTGCTGTAACACTGCAAGTAGATAAACCAGTCATCTAAAGCCTATGTCATGTAATGCCCCTTTAATGTAGTCAAGCCCAATTCGAGAGACTTCAGATCCATAAAACCCTCTAGAGGCTAATGACACTCCTCAGTAAGAACTCCTGGCTGACAACAGCAAAGTCAAACTCTACACTTACCTCCGTTAGATGTACACAGCATATTTGCTTCTATGGTCAGGGAAGCTTTTCACTGTAACACTGACAAACACAAAATAAAAGCTATTATCTGAAAAACATCAGTGGTACTCTCATGTATCAAAAGGACCACTTAAATATTAGTTTTTATACAAAATACAATGCTTCAGTCATAAATCTTGGGATAGCACCATGCCATACTTCCTTTTAACGAAATTCTGGCATTGCATTCATTTGGGTTTTTTGAGTTTAATTTTTTTTTTTCATGTCAGTTAAAAACATCAGTGATGTTTTTGTCAGAATAGCAGTAATTACAAGCTTTTAATAAAAAATGATAAAATTTTAAAAGTAAAATTTAACACTGTCATGCATAGCATAGTAATTTTATAGAACTAGCTTACTCACTGTCAATACACTATTTGGCTACAAAACAGTCATTTGAATTTTCTGATGCGAATCTAGGAAGATGTTTGGTTTTGGATGGATATATTTTTGCATATCTGCAGATGTTTGGTCAAAGATAGAATTAGACCTTAAAACTCCTTCTCATTACACCGCCTAACGGTTTTTGTGTTTTGAGATCTACAGCCAGCAAAAACACACCTGCGGAAACAGGCACACTCACTTAAAGTTTTGGCAGTTTGACACTCTCAAACTGAAACAGATTATGCTAAAGGACAGCATTTGGTCCACACATCATCTCCCCTGTAAGAGGATAAAGCCTATCTTGTCATCCTGTAAAGTTTTGTGAGATATAAGTCAGTTTTGTTGTCTTTAACAGGTGGTGTGACTAAGGTGGGGTGGGAAAATCAAAACAGCCTAGCTTTTAATTCACTTATATGCTGAAACAGAAAGTAGAGGTGAAAGATAGAAAAGTTGTAGGTGGGAGATGGAGGGATGATATATTTGATAAAGTACAAACTAAGCACATATCAAAGTGAATGTAGAAAACTAACTCTAGAGAAATTTCAGCTTAGATCATGGTCAGGTACACCCTAGGGAACACAGCCCAAACTGCGCAAGAAATTACTATCCAGAACAATGAAGTTAGACTACATGCATACTTTTTATCTACTTAAGCCTCGCTATGCTGTCAGACTGTTCATTCTCTAAGCAAAGATTAATCATAGCTTGGTTCCACTGAGGCAGTACAGCTCTATACTCAGAACTGTGCTTAAAGCACTAATACTAATGATATTAAAAAGTAAGTTTTGTCTTTAATCATAATTAGCAGAGGTTGTGCCTTATGTCACTAGGTAATGCTTCAAATCAGCTGCACAGCCAGGGAAAGAAACAAAAGTCCTGACTTGCAATAGCCACTGAACAGAATTCCCAAACAGAGTTTACAGGACAGCTCAGACTACAGTGAATATATACTTCTGGACATCAAAAAATTAAATCTATGTGCAAACATTGTGAAATGTATCACTAGAAGAATTTCCATTCATGCCTGTGAAAGCAGGCCAAACGTTCCTCTTTTCCTTTCAAAGTTAGAAGAGTGTTGCTTTTGTTTCCTCCAATATATTCATGTGAACAAGATATTTCATCTCACAGATTTTACTCCAGTTCAGTCTATGCGCATTTTAAATAAATTAGGATGAAATAAATCCATTTTATTGTATTACTTTGTGCCATCTCTATGAAATAACGCTCATCTTTGTATATGGTAAGGGATGTTGACATGCCTGAAAATGGTGGATGAAGTATAATCTTTGAGGATTACACTGCTAGACAAATAACTCTAAGCCTATGTTTCAAGCTCAGAATGGCACCACTTTTGATTGAAATGCCTCTGAAATATCCATTCCAATACAGCTATGCTGTAAAATTCATACAATTGATCACTAGTGTAGCTGTAACGAAACTAGTGACTAGTAGCTTTGTTTTCTAAACACCTGTTCATCTCTTGCAAGCATAAAACATTTCCATGAAATAAATTACATACAATCCTTCAGTTTCAGAAAGGGGAACTGCAAACTCACAGTAGGAAAAATCAGGTTACAGAGAAGGGCTGGTCACACAGATCACAAACAAAAACAAAATGAAGTTTAATGTTTATTAATAGCAAAAAGACTTTTCTTGTGGATTCATTCTAACCATCGCAGGTCTTAGTCAAATAAATCTGAGCTATGACATCCCTAACAAAATAGTGGTATTTCTTCTCTTGTTTCTTGTCTGCATTCCTAGATCCAGGGAAACTCCCAAGCTGATGGGGTCCTAACAGTACAATGAAAAAAAGAGTGAGGTATCCTAAAACAATAGAACTGCTTCTTGCAATATCAAAACCAAATGTTTAAGGGAAAAAGTAAATGTGATCAGTTGAGAAAGAAAAGTCAACTTTAAAGTCTCATTATCTAAAACTGAAGTTAATGGATATCCTCTTTATTTATTTTTTATGATCACACCAACAGAACTTTGCACAATCCTCAAAATTCATGGCAGAACAAGTAAGAAATATTTGTTCTGATGAAAAAAATAATTTATATTTTGGAATACAAATTTATAATAGTTCTCAGCTTCAACTTTAGCAGCACATTGGTAACTCCGAAGATTGTAAGAGCAGAGAGGTAATAATAACACTTAGTGAAAAGGACAAGAGTATATTTAATTGTCAACTGTATTCAAAAGCAGTAATCAATTATCATGGTCCTCATATTTATTTGTAGAAAATAAATAAGTGAATAAATCTGTAGAAAACAGGTTGATATTATGTACTCCTAAAATCAAGAGTGCTCAGCCTCTATTAGTTTGAGTGACATTTTGTATGTAGGCCACAGCTTCACAGTTAAAAGTCATGTGTAAAATAAGAAAAGGATAAGTATGATGTGAACAGAACCAATACGAGAAAGATACAATTATTTAAGTGAGATAGAGAAAAATATTCACAAGAAATATCTGTACTGAATGAATTGTGAAATAATATTTCAAATCTACATTTTATCAAAAAAATTAAACTATTTATTCTGGAATAATTAATTTCTAGAGAGACTATTTTATTAATAATGGATGTTCAGACGGAATCAGATACAGTAGGTGGAAATAACACAGAATCATGTCTTGTCAAATGTGTGATTAATTTTGCACTACAAGTATTGATTTGACAGAACACTTTTTTTTACCTGTTCATAGCCATTTAAGCATAATGGACTTCTTTATTATCCAAATGTTATTCCTTTGTTTAAGCTTTTCATTTGAAAGCACTTTGATGCATTTATAACTAGTTACCAATTCTCTGGATCTTTATACATGCATTATGTTCTAAGTTTACTCCTCCTCTTTTCAAGTCTATTAGCGTCAATTAGGCTTGCAAAGACATGCAAGTCTGACAGGCAAACTTTGATAAAATGCTTGGATTGATCAACTAAACAAAGACAATGCTACAGCATTTGTTTCCAATAAGTGATTGCATTTAATAAACATTTCTTTGAATTTTACTTTTTTTCCATATTTGTGCTTATAATTACTTTTAGCAACGTCATAAAACTACTATCCGTTGTGATGTACACATCACTTAAGTATCATTAATAGTTTGCATACACTGGTGAGTTAAAGAAATGGTTCAGCTTAGGGATAAACTGTACCTTTTAGAGCACAAATAAACTAGCAACATTTCAATACATAGCAGAATAGCACAAAGTTGTTACTACATAAGCACCCATATTAGGCAGTAGAAAATGGTTTGGTAGTATTTTGTGCTCAGAGTATGCCCCGCAGTCATTTAAAAGAATTGAAATTTTCACCTTTCAGCTCCCACTGTTCTTCCCAAATCAAAAATAAAAAATTCTAAGACAGTTTCTCCGATTTTTATTAAGGCTACATAGTATCTTCACAAATAAACCCATTAACTTCTTCAGTAAGAGCATGATGGAATTATCTGTTACTTAATCTAGTTTTACCTACTCACAGTTATCATCCCTCAGATGAACAACTTCCTTCCACTTTTCAGAAAAAAACAATCACAAAATGAAGAACAAATATTTGTAAGAGTGTCAGAATCTAATCCTGAATTTATGAAGTGCTATCGGTAATCAGTAACTAGGTAAATAATAACTAGTAACTGCAGCTTCTATGCATGTGAAAATACAGCAAAGTAGATGGGAATTCCAGCTGTAAAATACTGCCTTTGAAAGATTCACACAGGCACATGCTCCAAAATAACATTTATTTCTGAATAAGAAATTAAATAATCCTTCATGTGAAAAATTGTGAAATTATATGTTTTGAAACAGCAAAAGAGGTAAGTGGCTCTAAAAACTTTGCAGGTTATTTTAAAATACCTGATTTTTAATATTCACCCTTTTTTCTTCCACCGCTATAATGACAGAAAAGAGAAGCAAAATTTAGATGCGGCACTCTAAGCACCTGGCATTCCTATAGCTCCAAATTTAACACACCAAAACAGCATTACTTGTAGTAACTTGCCTTGGTGTACTCACTTGTCTTTCAAAAATAATATTTTGTTTCACAGTGTCATTTCCTGATATAACTGAACAAACACACCCCCTTGTACAACTGCAATTATTTGAAATAAGTAAGAGATAAGAAATTTTAAATATTAGTGGGCAGTTTTTAGCAGCATGCCAGTCACAGGGTGGCATTTCTTTGCAAATAGCTTTATTTTACAGTATTTTAATTTTCTAAGCTGGAATATATCTTCTAGTCAACTGTCCATAAATAAAATTGAGAGATATAAGCAGAAGGAAGATGATAAGTGGCAAGTCTTAAATAACAAATGCAACAACAAAGTATTTTTCCAGTTCCAAGAAGATGATATTTTTGGCAACAATCAGGTCAGTGGACACACTGCAGAAAATTGGAGTTTTAGGTGCATAAGGATACAGGATTCTAAATGCCATTTGTAGCACATTGAGCTATTCTTTATTCATATTAACAAAGAAGGATTCCTAAGACTTGTTTGAGGTGACAAACAATTGACCAAATTAAATTTGATCCCTACCACAACTTAGACTATAGCCATTCTTTTCAAATTCTCATTTAAATTTTGGTCTTATTTAAGCTTTAAATAAAAATGTTAGTAGCAGTATGTTTATATTCATAGGCTACCATTTTATTTTTCAATAACTGAAATTTGTCCTGAAATTCTAGAATTAATTGTAAAACAGTTAAATATAGAGTGAGATTGCACAGAGAGAGCAGAGTTTACCACTTTATTAAAATTGTGATTGTTCACATAAAGACTCAACCAGGTCACATATTAATAATTATCACTGACAATCTTTAACATCAGACTAAACCCACAAGTGAAGCAATATTACATCTCTCTCTCTCATTTATCTTTACTGCTTATGGCCCCTCTGTGGTCAGCATGCTGTGAGCTTCGTGGACATTTAATTATGAACACATCATAAATGTGGCTGACAAGGCAGAAGCTGGGTTCAGATGCTCCTGGGATGAAGGAAACATCGTTGAAACCACTTACACTTGCAGTACTTTTACTCTGTTACAATAAACAGTGTTCTGAGTTACCATATACACACTGAATATAAAGCTCCCTCCCTTTCTCATTACAGATTTTCATTTCATCAAATGTTACAGTATGTCCTGGTGAAAATATGAGAATGCGTTGTTCACGACCCTTTAAAAATACACTATTTACCTTTCACTAGTCAAATTATAATGGTGTAATATCAGCGCAATAAGGACTAAATGCTGAATTTTTCTACCAGAGTCATATAGATTACTGGGAAAAGGAATAGAAATGCAACACCCTGGTAATAACACTATGAAACATTTTGGCTGTGCCAGCTAACAGCACAGATGCCTCTGAAAGCTCAGGCAAAAGAAAGGAAGCCCCCAACAGCACGTATAATTTTTGCTATGAGTACCAATATATATTACTCCTGACTATGAATTCCTAGGTATCAGTATGATAGGGACAGGTCTGGGCTAATGTTTTTTTACAGCAAAGGTCATAATCGTGGCACATTATCATAGATCTTAGTAAAATAATAAAAAAAAAAAAACCCACAACCACCCACATCACACAAACAACAACACACTACCACCACACACACCCAGGACAATGCCAAGACCAGCAGCTCCCAGATACTATACTTTTGAAATAAAATTCTGGCATCAGAATCTTACAAACATTTTATCTTGAAAACACACATGGTAAGCAAGACCAAGGCATGCAGATTTGGTATACACATAACAGAGAGGAAATTCTGGACAAATCAGTTAAACTACTGTACTGCCACATCAGCATAAAACAAGTTCAAGATCAGAATCAGGACAACGCTTTTCAAGAAATAAAGTTAGTTGCAATATATTGACTCAAATTAGTTTCACATCCTCACAGAAGCTGCTGTCTACACCCTTTCCACACCAGCTTTGATTTTGGATTTTGTCTTTCATGGCAATGAAAATCCCTGTAGCAAATAATGTAGAGCGTCTCAATTCTACTGAGATTCTTGAAACATCATTGTTATAAAATACTCCGAATCTTCGTCATTTGTAAGCTTTACTAACAAGAACAATACTTCAATAAAGCAGCCAATATTATCCACAAAGTTGTCAAAAATGGCACAAAGATGTTATTTCTAAGGTGATTTTTTTGGTGGAATAATAATTCATGATGCTAAGAATTAACATTTGAAACAAAGAGTAAATCTTGCAAGCTACTCTGATGCTTAAACACCTAGGTAAGAATAAATGTGCATGCAAAGAACTAACCAGCATCATGTTTCAAAGCAACTGTCCTCTGTGGTGCTGAGGTACATATTTCTATACCTCCCCAACAGACTAGAAATAGAAAAGACAAAGCATATAATAAAGCCAAGCACAATGAAAGAGCTCTAAAGAGAGAGCTGAAAAGTAGCTATCATGTTGGCAGATAAATTCTACACACAATTATTCATTCCTAGCCTCTTGACATGTAGATTAATGAGTTTGATAACCCAGGCTTCTAAGAAGTAGATTCAACTCTGTTTCACTAGCTTTCTTCTTCTCTTCTAACTACAAACAACACTTTGGTCTATTGAGGAAAAAAAAAACAAATCAATACATTTGCACTAGTCATCAACATTTTTGCAATTGAAGTCTTATGTCAAAAATATGATATCTGCTGTGGGACAAGGCTCTTTACTGGCCCTGTCAAGAATTCACAGGGGCTCATGTGATCACTGGAGGGAGGAGTTTTTGCTTCAGCAGCCTGTGCCTCCATGTCAAGTTCAAAGTCATATAGTAGCAGAGAAAAAAAAAAAAAGGAAAAAAAGAAAACACAACAGCTATTCTCATAGTTATAATGACTCTGTACTCACTGCAATGTGTTCTGTACATAAAATTTTCTATTTCTTCCCTGAGGCCAAATGACCTTTTGTCGACACTTTGGTTAATGTTCACTGATCAAAGTGGATTTTAAAGCAAGTGCTGTATCAGATTCCGGCCATGACGACTTTACAAGGGGTTGTGACTGCCTTAAACCAGTACACATAGTGATGCACACTCGGGGGGTAGGGGGGAGAGGGGAGGAAGACAAAATATGGTTAATGATTTACAGATTTATTCTTTGTTGAGGCAAGTCTTGCAGAGAAGAAATGTTTCACTCTTCATTGGTGAGAAGCTTTGAGTCCTTTTTTTTCCATCTCAAATGTTATGAGTTCAAATTCTCTCCAGTAATAACAGTCATACGCAGCTGCTTAGGATTTATCAGGAAGTTTAAGGGATGGGGACTGGGGGCAGGGGGCATTTGCTTGAGGTTACCCCCTTTTCCCGGTTAACCACAAGGTGAAAAGTAGTCTTTGGCTCTCAAGAAGAGAAAAAACAGAGAAATCCTGTGTTGCAAAATTACTAAGCTATTGCTTAGGTAATCACAATTTCAGAACCCTGTCTAGTGTAATTATAACATTTTTCTTATCTGCAACTGGACAAGAAATCAAGATTACAGTGGGCACTCAATGCGTGCTAACAGGCTCTTCCTGAGGGAAGGAGAAAGTTACAACAATCCCAAAACTAGACAGGCTATACCAGACTAGTGACACCAAAACAGCAACAACGTCCCATAACATTCAAGAGTAGTTTACTTGCTCAGGCAAGGAGTAGTATCTTTCACAACCTGCAACAGATTTTTCTACTGCAAACATCATAACAGCTACTGATTTCCTTATTATTTTCTCTTTGCATGGCTCTCTAAAGATCTGAAGAAGAAATCAAAGTGTTTGCGCCAATCACTATGCAACATATTTTTTTAACTACACCTGAAAGTAGGTGGGATTATTGGACTTCATTTGTTATTATGTCTCTTCTTACCTTATTTCTTTTATTCAGGAAGAACTAAGTTGCAGTTGTAAAACTTGGTTTTAAGCAGAACTTTCTTTTTTAAAAAAAAAAAAAATATTGTTTAAACCCAATTGCTTACATTTAAATGTACTTCCCCTGGATTTTTTGGTTGTTTGGTTGGTTTCATTGTGAGTTTGGTGTGTGGGTGTTTCGGGGTTGGGGTTTTTTTTTGTTTTGTTTTGTTTTGGGTTTTTTTGGTTTTTTTTTTTTTTTAAAAAAAAGCGCCTTACTGTAGGATGAGATACCTAGCATCCACAGGGGTGAAAGACATGCTCCAGTAATGTCTTGCATTTTATCTACAAGCTTTACAATCTTGTGGCATGAGGCACACCCCCTCCACAGATCCCAACTGTAAATCCACTGTATGAGAGGTTATTTAGAGATACAAATTACTGTTATGTATAATCCCCTTTGTAATAGAATATATCTTCAGTTTAGCATTCACTTCAGAGAGGTCTCATCCCTTTGATGCTCTTAAAGCCAACCTACTGAAACAAGTTCTGGAAAGAAAGTGTTATTCTTCAAAGTAAATCACAAGGAAGTAAGTTTTTTTCTGAAAGATCTTAGAAATAGCTCATGCTGCTGCTTCCAAATATTAATTCTCAGGAATATTCACACTTAGTGAATCCAATACATATCTAATGTATTGGGCAATTATCATGAAGACCTATCCTTCCCACTGCAACAACTAAAGATCCGCATGCATCCAGAGTATCTAATCTCCAAGCATCTAACCTTCAAGGACAGACATTCCTGTAGACTGAGGGGAGAGGAATGAAAAAGGACAAAATATGAGGCTATTTATTAAGATGATTGTTCACAGAAAACAGTTTTTTCTGCACCTCCCCAAACCCTGAAGCTAAGCATTTTAGATTTAGCCCAAAAATTTAGGTTCTGAATTTGGGAGGAGGGCAGGGGTTTTACACAGAAGTTAGGTTTCATAAAGATCTGCCCAGTTCCCTTCATTTGCCACTCATACCAAACTACACATCTCTTTCAAGCCACATGATAGGTATTCTGAATCCATATTCCACCATCATGTTGGCACCTTCTCCTCAGACCGTGCTCCAAAGTACCTCCAGCAGTGTGCTACTGGTGTTGATACGCAGCACACAGAAGTACAGCCACCGTTCTATAAAACAGTTACTCGACAGCATTAGATAAGCATCTCAAACTACTACAGCTGTAGCTATTCCAGACAAAGGAAGATACGCAAAACAGCAACTTTACTGTTACTAGAAGGTCAACAGCACTGAAATTCCCAAAATCAACACAAACAGCCTGTGCAAAATTGTGACTCCCACCATGTTTACATCATATCATAAAATGGTTTGGTTAAGGGACCTTAAAGATCACCTAGTTCCAAACCCCCTGCCATGGGCAGGGACACCTTCCACTAAACCAGGTTGCTCAAAACCCCATCCAACCTGGCCTTGAACACTGCCAGGGATAGGGCATCCACAGCTTCTGTGGGCAACCTTTTCCAGTATCTCTACAGTCTTCAGACAGAACATCAACAAGTATACACAGCCTACAAGACAAATCTTGCTTTAGTAATCTAGAAATCATTAGATATTATTAAGCATTTCAGTGGAGATTACAGAGAAAACAATAGCATTAGTGAAGTTATACACAAGATTGTTAATTGGGAATTAAGTTGTATTGAGGAACAGCTTTGTGGTTTTGTTGGGATTAACAACCACCAAGAGCAATTTCTGCTCAAATATGTCAGGTATCTTTTTTTCCTGATGTTGTGAAAATAAATGGAAGTGCTCAGTGCCAATGAAAGGTACACAGAGAATTCTCATTTTATCAGAATGGTGTTGGGCATGACTGGTCCCATACTGATTGACATAAAAGATGCTCTATGACTGCAGAAGCAAAGGAATCTTCTAAATTATCCAGACCTAAATGCAAGCTAGCTCAAGAATCGTTAGTAATTCGTAAATCAGTGGCCAGGTTATTATATGCATATCTTTTAATCCAGTCAAAGAAAAGAAAGTGCATTAGTCTCACCTGAAGAGAGTAGCTCTTTGTATATAGAGACTTGTGCTTTTATTTCAACAATATCTGGGGCTCA
This sequence comes from Cariama cristata, assembly GCF_000690535.1. Classification (NCBI taxonomy): domain Eukaryota; kingdom Metazoa; phylum Chordata; class Aves; order Cariamiformes; family Cariamidae; genus Cariama; species Cariama cristata. The sequence goes on from NW_009623816.1 coordinate 13,659, forward strand.
AGACCTGGTAAATCCTCTCTGCATAGTAGCTGTTACATCAATAGACACTGGAAACTGAACAACAGAAATTGTTTTTGTAGCCAAATTGATACGCAGGTGCACATCTGAGCACATTTATCTCCAATTATCTGTTCTCGGGCACAAAACAAGCAGTTAGAGCAGAAAATATGCAGGTACTTATTTTATTCTTGCTCTGAAATTCTTTTAAGGTGCGCAAAAATAAAGATCAAGTTGTCAGAGAAAGAACTGAGTCTGAGGTCCACTAAAAATATTCTCCAAAGTGACTTGCCCACATGAATTTTAAAACTCACATTTAGGAAAGACAGGAAAGGAGCAAAAGTGCCAGCTTACAGGACTACCAGAAGCACCGAGACTGGCTGCCAAAGAGCATCAACATAACTTCAAACTACTTCACCAGAGCCACTCAACTTTTTTGGTAGACGCACATTTTCTACACCCCTTCCAGGGATAAAATGCAGTATCTTGGATATGTGCATGTGGTAACAGATGGTATATGCCAATTGTTTCAGTGGCAAATGTTGCATAGACTTCGAAATACCTCAGTATTCTGAAGCTGTAAGTTAGAACTCCTGGATGGAGAAATTTATATAACCAATCCTTTGAGGGAGATAATGTAAGCAGTATGCCATTTAGCATGTGCATCTCTCAGATGAGATAATTCTGCATTGTTATTACAGAGGATTTTTTCTTAAGAAAGTTTTGTTCTACAACTTTCACTAAAAATTTCAACTTTTGCCACCTGACAGTACGTTGAGTACAGGGGATTGCCAGTATAGGGATCTTATATTAGTTACAATGGTATGCATACTATGTTTAAATAACTTATTGCCATACAGCAGAGATCCTCGAGTTAGCTTTAACGAAGGGCACCAAATATCTTGGCTCCTGCAGAGCTCTGTAGTACCTCCGCTAGATTTCTTGTGGAATCTGAAAAGAAATCTCTATATTGCTCTGCCAAATGCAGTGTACACACATACCAGTATAGCAGGTCAGTAGCAGAAGAAAAATCCTGGTTCCTTAACACATTCCAACATACTAATCACTGTAACATACTGCCTCTTATGAAGCTCTTTGGATGAAAGATATTATAGCAGTATAAAACTTTTGCTTTATTTCCTTATTTAAAACTAATAAATCTTACATAGACACAAATCAGTGCCGCTTCCTACCGCAGATTTACACAAAGCAAACAAGGCCTTTGCGAGAGAACCCAACTACTGAGCAACAGGCTGAATCCTTAGATACTTTTAGAATAAGACGGATTCATGCAATGTATTTGTGTACAGCAACAGAGATCCGAGGAATCTGCTCATCTAGCAGCCACACAATAGCAAGGTTATTGTAAATTAATGCAAAAGTCTAACAAATTTTAAATACAAGATATGTCCAAACTTGAACAACCAGCCTTTACTACTGGAGTCTACCCAGTTTCAATGAAATGTTCTAAGTACATGCTTGAAAAACTGTATCAATATAGAAGAAATTACATATTTTATTTAAAGTACCAAGCCTAATGATTCAGTAGTGAATGCTACCTCTCTCCCCCTCCCCAGCCCTCCACTTGCACACACACACACCCACCACCAGATTCACAGGATTAATATGAGACTGGCTTGAGGGTTTTAGCAGTAACTGCTGCAAAACAAGTTCTGATTGGTTGATTCAGAAATTGGGATTCTGGGCAGTGTTTTATAAAAGGATAATGTATCTTTAAGCCTAGGTGCCCTTCAGGGAAATGTATTGGATAAATGTCTTCTGAAAAGCCTGTAAATATTCCATCGCCTCACTGTCATTACTACCATGAAATGATAATGAAGCATGAAAGAAATATAATTCCATATTCAGATGACAGCATTAGCCTTCATAAGCAAACTGAAATATTTATTAGTAAAATGTTCAGTATCTATGCCTGTAATCTAAAAAAAAAAAAAAAAGGACAAAAATGTTTTATAATAAAAAAGAGATTGAATGCAGAGGTAAAATCTGGTTGGCTGATTTTATTGCTTATTATTAAATCCAGGCAAAACAATTATTTTTTTCTTTTCATTAGTAAGGCACCCAAATTAAAACTATGCCCTCAGGCTGTGAGGTTTACAGTAGTGATTAAAAACAAGAAATTGTGATGCATGGGGTTTTTGACAATGGCATAATCAAATTCATTCATATTGTTCAATCTTTCACTGACAAATATTTTTACAGTGAAATATACCAAACAAAGAAGCACATACAAGTACTATCAATACAGAGAAATTAGGAAGACTTGTTATTATTGCGGTAGAGAACAGATACAATGTTTCTATAATCTTGAATACAAACATTATAGTGTAGTTAATTAGGGTAATTATTGCCCAAATTGTGCTTAATTGTTTTATACTGAAAAGGATTTCTGAAAGAAGCCTTTTGGATTTCTACAAGGCACAGAAGTGAATACTATGCAGTCTAAGTATTTAGATGTAATTTCATAAGTTTGATTGTATTTCCTATAAGTCAGAAAATACATCCTGAAGCAGGCTGGGACAGAGATAAACACAAGCCACATGCCTTGACCTCTGTTTCACCTTATCGAAAAAGAGGCGTAAAATAGTCATTTAGTACACTAGCATCAGAGAGCATTCACACACGCCAAGCACATTTTTTTTAAAAAGGTCTTTGAAGTGAATGAAAAATTAGAAATTCAAGTGACCACGATCAATTCTGAAACACTGCACAAAATTAATTACAGTTTTGCATCAGAAGCAAGAATGTAGATTTCAGACAGTCTATGTAATTTGTCTCATGCTGTACAATATACAAGGCGATTAAAAAGCCAAATCTGTTCCCGCCCCCCAAGTCTAAGGCCTATCGGAGGCTGTGAAGTACAAATGATTAACTCCAGATTATTCAAGGGATTGTACAGGCACTTCAACTTGAATGAAATTTGCGGCTAGTCACAGGAGCTACACAGGGACAGATTTGCTGCTCTTTATCAAAATCTAGTCTGACTATCGCTGACAGAATCCAGATAAATTGCACAGTAATCTGGAAGTGGCTGTGGAAAGCTTGCTCTGCAAAATCGAAATCTCTAATTTCTATCTGGTTTTAATTGCTTGACTTAAATTTGCATTTTTATACAATTGGCTTAAAGGATTTATTCAGTTCTTTAGGCTACTCTAATAAAATTGGGTCCCATTTTGCACGGTATCTCAGAAACCTACTTACATTAAATAAGCATGCTGTATTACAAAAATATTTACTGTAGCAGAAAAATATTCCTTTTTAAGTCATGTTCAGAATTAGCTAAAGAATACACATGTCAGGAAGCTCATTTTAAACTCCCCTATGAAAACATACCTCAGAATGAACAGGATGGCATAACAAAGAAAAGGGGAGGGGGGAAATCATTCATTCAACACAGGATAAATGGGTAAAAAAAAAAACCCAACAAAATAAAAAGAACCATATGTGGACCAAGAGTAGGTACACATTTAAATACAAGTCAGAAGCCACCAAGAATACAACGTGCTGTTAACCAAGCCATCTATGCAGCTCCCCAGACTCTGAAAGCTGGGCGTTAAAGCAAAAACTTTTCTTCTTGTAATTACCATGCTCCCAAGTCACTAATTGAGGTGCTGGCATCAACTGACCATTATCCTTCTTAACAAGTTAATATCACCCTCCTAGATTATGGTTACCTTACCCCAACCATAAATATTACAGAATACCAACATCTGAGTGGCACTTGGCTGGCTAATATCCCACAACCACTGCTCAGCTGAGTATCAGAAACCAAGTTCAAGTGTGCTGATTGTCTGAAAACTGGCATTCCAGGAGGATAATCAAGGCAAAATTACCAAGTTCTCTAAAATAACACACCCCTAGTTACTTCTTCATTTATCCATTCTGGAACTGACTAATATAACAGATGAGGAGACATATTTCAAATATGCATTTTAACTTTCTGCTCAAGCTTTGCCAAAACAGTCGCTTTATTTAAAAGTTACAGCTGTCAAAAGCTATACAAAGGCTAAGAGCACCTTTGACTTAATTTGAAAATCCGTTAAAAAAAAAAATACACAAACTTCAGTGCACTTTAACATAGCTCATAGAAACAAGACCTTACATTCTTACAGATTAAGTTCAAACACCATTAAAAAAAAAAACACACAAACAAAAAAATATTTTTACCTAACCGTTCCAACAAGGATGTACAGATTGCCTCCTTCCAAGTCAGCATGAACAAAACAGCACCAAACAGCTCCTGTACCACAACAGCAAACATGATCTGACCCCAACCACAAACAGCATTTGACCCTACATGCTATTCACAGTGCTTAATATGAACATCAGCACTGCTGGAACTTAGTTATGTGCCAGCCTGGAGGGTAGCTGCTCCATTACTTTTCCAGCAGGTAACATGGCCAGTATCCATACTTACAAAGAAAATCCACAAAAGAAATCAAGTCAATGAACTGGGAAGAAAAGTCAGCTATTAGAGAACACACACTCACATTAAATTCCTGAGGTAACTAGCTATCACACATGTGGCAATTTTAACTCTTGTCTATTGTGTAGATAAATCTATAAAGATATATGAGACGACACAGTTATATAAACATTACTTTTCCCCTCTTCAAATCAGTGATGCTCCTCTGGGATGTATAGGCAAAAGAAGGAGTTCCAGCAGCAAGAAATCAAACCCCGTCCACTGAAGAACCATTCTGCATAGATCATGGGAAACAGGGACAGAAAGTGGGAATGATGTCACTTCCAAGGCTCAACGTTCACAGCAGATCACAAGTGAGAAACCAATCAGAGAAACTCATCTGTAGTTGTTTTAATGAAACACCCACAAGCAATACAAGGACAATCAATAGTTCCAAGATCCCAACGAACTTTATATTGTTGCTCTTGCTAACACCCTCTTCAAAACCGCATAAGGAGAACAACGTAGTTTCTTCCTAGAAAAACCAAACAAAATGCTGGAAGCCGCTGCTTAAATGGCAAATTAGGAGAGAGTGGTAAAACTCTGTGTCAAACTGACATGGAATCAAAAGTCAGTGGAACACAGAAAGTACAGTCATTTCTTATAGCTAGCAGAATAGAAAATAACTGTCCATAAGCTGTTCTAATCCTACTATTTCACACCTTTATTTTATCAGAAACCTTCACACTCATTCTCATGAATTGCTGTTACTAAGCTAACCTTTCCTGAATATATGTGATATTCTATGTGTGAGGTACGAGAACAAACACATCTTAATATGTTATAGAAGAAAAACAAAGGCTGACAGACTTTCTGTAACTCCAAACTGCTTATACTATACATTTGCATCAAATACTCAAGGACAAAGTAATCCACTGGTCTGTATTTCCTCTAGCATCAGAAATTACACAATACATGCAGCCATGCATATTTGAATTTTCTAAAACACGTGTACAATAATCAAAACTCCGAATGCATCTTACATACTATTCAAGCTTCCTCATGTCTTCTGACAATTCTGCTGTTACTGTTTTGGTACACTTTTCCTCTATTACCATGGTTTTATATGGTAATTTACATAAATCTTCTGTAAGATTACAGACAAAAATTCCATTTAACTGTTGAGAGTGCATCTTATACAAGTTCCACAATGATACATAATTTTCTAGCAACAAATTTCATATTCACCTTTGGATGTTAGAATGAAGGAAGATCTCCAAGGTTTTAGCAAAAGTCTTCATAAAAAATACATTTGTATTTTTCCTTCTTTCAGAGGTTTTGAATTTTACATTTCTCTAAGAATTAATATCTGATTTCATTTCCAGCTGATGGTAGTTACTCCAAAGTATCTCTCCCTTTTCATATTTCTTATCTTTGATTCGTTTGAATGGCTATACTGTCAAATATTAGAAGTAAAGAGATCTGTTTGGTGAAGCAGATTTCCCTAAAGCTGATTCCTGCCAACGTGAGTCAGTGTCCACTGTACTCCATACATTATTGTCAGCTAAACAACGCTGCTACAATTTGTGTCAGTATTATAGGATTTAATTCAACTGCAATGTCAAACTAACATTCATATCTCACAGTGGGTTCATTTTAAAATAAATAAATAAATACCTCCCCTTCAGCCATTACCTGGCTGCTTCTCTCCACTGAACACGTTCCACAACTGGTGTGTACCAAGTTTCCAAGCAGACTGCTCTGAAGGATCAGCTGATGTTGCATTACATCTTTATTGTCAGCCGAAATTGGTCTAGTAAGTATTACACCATTGTAGGCCCAAACTTGCAAAAATACATGTCTTCAGTCCACAGGGCTCCACCTCTACATCAGTTCCATGCTTTGCCCCCTGCTGACACATTAAAGCATGCAAAGCTACAAAGCAGGAAACAGGTATAAGCAGCCTGTATTTGGATCGCCTCTCACAGTAGCCCCACTGATTTCACTGGCATTATTCATATGGAAAACAAATCACCTGCATAATTAAAAATATACACATTTTTTATTTAAAAAATTGGAATTGTTTCCAATGGACTAATTAGAAAACCTTAATTAAAACTCTGTAAGATCTTACATATTTTAAAAGTAAAGTAATTGTCTACTTACAGCTGTATAAATTTATTCACTGAACAAATATATTATAGCAAAATTAAAGTTTGATTGAGGCAGAACCTTCCAGTATTAGAAAATATAAACATTCTAGGGTGCCAATATAAAAACTTATTTCATGGCAAAAAATAGAAACGTTAAAGTTCAACAAGGCCAAGTGCAAGGTCCTGCACATGGGTTGGGGCAATCCCAAGCACAAATACAGGCTGGGTGCAGAAAGGATCAAGAGCAGCCCTGAGGAAAAGGACTTCGGGGTGCTCATTGATAAGAAGCTCAACATGACCCAGCAACGTGCCCTTGCAGCCCAGAAAGCCAACCATATTCTGGGCTGCATCAAAAGCAATGTGACCAGCAGGTCAAGGGAAGGGATTCTCCCCCTCTCATCTGCTCTCCTGAGACCCCAACCCAGAGTTCTGCCTTCAGCTCTGGGGCCCCCAACACAAGAAGGACATAGACCTGTTGGAGTGAGTCCAAAGGAGGCCACGAAGATTATCCAAGGGCTGGAGCACCTCTCCTGTGAAAAGAGGCTGAAAGAGTTGGGGTGGTTCAGCCTGGAGAAGAGAAGGCTCCAGGGAGACCTTAGAGCAGCCTTCCTGTACCTAAAAGGGGCCGACAAGAAGGCTGGGGAGGGACTTTTTACGAGGGCAGGTAGTGACAGGACAAGGGGCAATGGCCTTAAACTGGAAGAGGGAAGATTTAGATTAGATATGAGGAAGAAATTCTTCACTGTGAGGGTGGTGAGGCACTGGAAGAGGTTGCCCAGAGCAGTTGTGGATGCCCCATCCCTGGAATTGTTCAAGGTCAGGTTGGATGGGGCTTTGAGCAACGTGATCGGGTAGAAGGTATCCCTGCCCATGGCAAGGGGGTTGGAATGAGATGATCTTTAAGGTCCCTTCCAACCCAAACCATTCTACAGTTCTATGATAAGTAGAGGGGGTTCATGAGCTTTAAACACCTCAAAAATATTTAAGCTTATCTGCACTAACACCTTCTATCATTGCAATGACTGTTAATCTAGGTAGTAATTCAAGTAAAGGCAAAGTCATAAGGTTAACTGCAGTCTTTAATTTCTTCCTTTCAGGGACTTTTTCCAGTATGCTTTTGTTACTGCTGAAAATCAACTATCTAATCACAAAGGGTTTGGTGCTTTTACCAGCATTTTTTAGCAACTTTGTCCCAGATATGCCAAACCAGATATTCCAAATTTCTAATGTAAGATGACAGATAGTCAATTTGACCAAATTTGCTTGTTGCACTCAACAGCTTATTCAAACTCATCAGTACAGTAACATTTAGGAGCATAAGCTACTTCAGACTGCCATAAAACCTCAGGTATACCCATATTTAAGTTTCCACAAGTGTATTAAGAACAATATCTACACTCACTGCTATAAAAATCAAACTATTACCATAATAAACCACAAAAGATTAAATGTCACAGGTAATATCCACCAAAAGAGGAGGAAGAGTAGAGCAAGCGTCTGACAAAAATGGTGACATCTTGAAGGCCTGAGCTGACACCTGTATATGTAACTCAGCAATCATGCTATCCTGAGGAATAAATGCTTTGTGTAGCCCAATATTGCATGGCAGTCCCTGAATATAGAGAGTATATACTTCTCTAAATGTCATTTTCTTTCTTGGTTTTCCTTGAGTGATTAGCTAAAGTTCAGGCAGGCTTGTTTCTCTTAGAAGCACAATCTGATGACAGAGTTACCGTGCCACAGTTATGTTTATTTACAAGGAACACAGAAATCTTTATTCTTGGTTCCAAACTCCTTTCTAATTGTTGCATAGCTCAGGAATGATTTTTAAGCATCTCTTAGAGTCAAATTCTATCCCATCCTTCGGTTTTTTTGTTCCTATAGTTCTACAGCTTCCTTGGATGTCAGCCACTCTCCCGTAATCCTCCACACTTCACAATGCAATAGTGACAGCATTACACCCAGAGTGTCCCTGAAATCCTCAAGTTCTCAGTGGAGACATGTCCATCTGTTTGGGATGAACCCCAATAACATATTTTACAAATCAAGTGAACTACAAAACATGGCATCTTTATCATTCTTTCTATGCCAAACTTCTAGGGAAGTAACAGAAATCTGTCTGCAACCTTCAACAGTACCTTAAGGGGTCCCAAAAACTTTGCATAAACCTTAACCAGTATGCAAGGGTATACATAACACTGGAAGTTAAAGAAAGAGTCCAGATCTACTCCAATCACAAAAAGAAACTGGTCTTGTAATGTACTATAATTAAATGTTCAAGTAAGCTTTTTTTTTAAGTGGTAGAGACAATAAAAAGTGCATTAAACATGTCATGATAAAGAATAGACAGCATCATTTAATATTTTAGCACCCTTTCTCATGAAATGACTGTTTTATTATTTATAACTATAACATAGATGTTTTTTCAAGACACATGTTTCATAACCCTGTACTTTGAGTTCTACATTAAAATAATAAAACCTGTGAATCACCAGTTTAATCACAAGAAATTATATAAAATACTTTGGAATAGAAAAACCCACATGGATATGATGCTGAGATTACCTGAATGAATTTATCCTTGAGAATATACCAGACACCCCAGAGAGACAATAAATAAGTAAATAAATGTAAACAAGTAAATAAAAAAATTAAACAAAAGAAAAAAATAAAAGAATGAAGAGCAGAGTTTGTGGGAGGAAAGACAGAACATAAAAAAAATCATAATTCTGATAATAGATAGTACAGAATTTGCCTCACAAACTGTTCTTTCTCAGATTTCTTTTGAGTTTGATTAAGCATATGGCTTTCCTTGGAGAAAACATTTCAGGAAGAATTTTTAGACAATATTTTTTTTCTGGACATCCTCTCCAAATGCAGTCCCTCTAAGCTCTTGTTTCTATGACTGAGATTTGAGAGTAGGTCACTTTTTAGCACAAAAGGTTCAATTAAGCTGCACCAAATACACAGTGATTTAAAATCATGTCTTGGTCCTAAACATTTAAGTAATAGTAAGGGAGGAAAAGGGGTGGTGCCTTCCCATAAGACAAGAAGTCAGAGATGCTGCACCCTCATATCAGATGTCTCAATTGTATTATAAATTATTCTGGGCATGTTTCTTACTTGAAAATTATCCCTTCCCTGTCTCCAGATATACAAATCAAGAGACTGCGCTTTAGCAAATCTTAACTTCACAGTACATAAGAACCAAGCAATAACGTAAAGTATAAATCAAAACCATTTTTTTCTTAACTAGGTGAACTACTGTACTTATTGAACCTGGCTTAGCCACCCACGTAAGATATTCTGTATTCTGAACGGCCTTCCCAGTGACCTCCAAGAGGAGAGATTTCACAACAGTAATCCAATTCAAAAGTGATGAAAGCCTGAATAAGCCAGTGAAGGCAACAAGCAGAAGTTATAGCTCTATTTCTGAGAAGACAAACACTGCTTGTCAATGCCATCTAGAGTACTCAATATCACATATGGAACCCACAGAAGCCCTGACTTGTAAGCTGATTTGTGTCACTAAGTGCATGTCTACACAGCACAGTGCAGCTAGGAAGAGCTACAAAGCCAGAAGACCTAATATGCATATGGAAATATTGTACCTGTCTTATCATAAACTTCCACCTGTACCAATTAGACCAACTGAGATGTAAAACAAACGTCAGGAACATGGGTTGGTGATGAACCTAACTTTGTTTCTGATATTCAGGGTGTCTTATTCAACAGGAACATGGGTATCTCTGTAGAGCATTGCATTGTATCAATATAAAATAATAAACAGTTAATAAAGAAAAATACTACCTTTGCCATAGTTTCTACTTCCTTAAATTTTAAGTAGGCCGTTTCAGCTAACTGCTAACTTTATGCATTCTCCTGTTAGTTTTTTTTCCAAGTCATCTTAATATGACAATGCATTACAAAAAAGTTCCAAAAGAGATTGCAATTGATTTAAAAAGCAAATAACTCCTTCCCTTTCCCTCCTCCCTTGCCCGTCCGTTTCTTCCTCCACCTCTTTTCTCTCTCTTGCTCACTCTGCTTTACAGAAAAAGCTTTTCATCAAATCAACTTATAATGAAAAATGTGAAAATATACTAAGAGGTCCTGGGAATGTTAATATAAAACCACCCTTTTTAGATTCTAATGGGCTATTTAGAAGTGTTATGCTTTACTGATGCAAAGTTATCACACAGTAAGTTTCAGTTGCTTATTATATCCTGTTGAAAAATAACGACTCACTGAGCTGCTTAGCAAATAGATTTAGAGCCTGGCCTACCAGGTTCGGTTTTGGGGAGTTTTTTGTGGGCTTTTTTGTTGGTGGTGGGTTTTTTAAAGAAACTAACCAAAAGTTCTAGGGAATCTGTCCTTATTGCACTACTTTCAAAAAGAATTTTGAACCCCTTATTCTGTAATTGGAAACTTTCTATAAGTTACAGTTATATTATTCTAGAGTATACGAGGCAAAAATAACATAAATGACAAATGTTGTGCTAATTGGCAAGAGGGACAAATCTTCCTAGGAATTTGAGATTAAAAGCATATGTCGTACAGAGTATCTGACACTTTCAGAAATTACTTATGCAGTGCACACCTTGGGTTCCATTTTTGTGTATCTCTATGGTATAATACCGAGTATAGGGAAATGCTTTATAAAAATGAAAATGCAATTGTCTGACCAATAAAAGGTATTCCTGTATGTAATCCCAGTAATAGATTTTTAAACCCTTATCACTGCTGCAATATTATGTATTCATAGTTATTATCTTGTCCACTTTCAAATCCTGAAAGGTTAGATTGTTTAAAGATTTGTTATCTGTGAAATACTTAAAAAAGCAAAGTATTAAACTCAGAGCTAATTGAAAAATAGCATTTTATCAGATTCTCCTTTGATATTATCTTGTAATGATTGTACTTAAGGTACTCACAATACTTCAATAAATAGTGAAATTAAAAATATAACATCTTTAGGGCTTTTCAGAGAATGTGGCTGTTAACAATTTATACTGCTTTTTTTTAACCATTATTTTCTTATATTTCCCACAATGCTTCACATCAGAAGCAAACAGAAACTGAATGATTACCCCAAAGTGTGCTAGATGAACTGGAAAAAGTCTATTCAAACAAAGCTCATTAGTTTTGATACCTCCAGGGCTATGACAAATTAAGCGGCTGGTGAATATGCTTGCAGACAAAAGGATGATGCAAAATCTAGGGCTTGTGCTAGGCATTGTGTCAATAAATTCCACTGAAAAAGGTAAAAATTACAATTGAAGCTAAAATGGAATCCCTTTAAGGAACATGTAGAAAATAGATCATCCCTTTTCTTAAATACATTTATGAATGATTGCCCTATAAATGATAAAGGGATTGCTTATTGGCTACTTTGAATACACATTCTGGTGGGTCAGTCCTGCCATCTGAAAAATTTTACTCCACAGCCAGCAAAATGCATACAGAGAATTTAGGCAGACTCTCTGAATTGCTTTGCTATATTGAAAATTTACCACAACCACCATAAGTTTGTATCATTTATTACAACATCCACTCCTGAACTGAGAGCAGCCACCATCAAGCTTATGACTGTACCTTTGGAACTCAGTAGTGAAAATGCACAAGTAGCTATGAAATTAAATGGTGGATTTGGCCCTGCTCCTATGGAACAGATATCTAAACCACATACACTGTCACAACTGGAAGCCCAGTTGATCAGCTCAGAAAAGACAGAAAGGACAAATTCGTTCCTCTGTCATAAGGTGACCCTACTGTGACATCACTGAGCCATTCTGGTGACCTCACATTTGTCTGCTTGTTGTGGTGCTTGTGCTGTACATGTTCTGAGGCGAAGTGAAGAATTTGAATGACAGCACTAAAACTAAGATCCTTCAAAGGCACTACGAGCTTAATCTTGCTGCCTGTCAGCTTCTATCGGTTTTAATGAGAACAGAACTGGAACTTTTCTAAATTATAATTAATTCTTAGCATTTGCTCTTTAATCATCAGAATGCTTTCTGATACAAACCTTGTTCTTCTCGTGTACTTGTTTGTTACTTCCAGCCATGATTACTGAGCTATTATACAGCCGGTGTGCCATGAAATTTTGCAATCACTTACATTACTTAATTTTGCTGATCACATGAAATACCTGCCCTTTTACAGCTGTACAGTATTTGACCTAGGTATCAAAGTTTCACATGTTTAACATAGTCAGGATCTGACCTATGATAGAAGTCATATTTCTACGTGTTGCAGTCAGTGAGCCATTTCCTCAGAATAGTCAGTACCTTAAATTTGCTACAGGATAAGAGCTGGAAGCTGGATTCACCTCATTTTATGCCACCAGGAATTCAAAGTCAGTTCACAGCCTAACTAACCCAGGTTGCCACCGAAAGCAGATTATTGCTTTCAAAATTCACCTTCCCTTCTGACAAAGCCTAATTTTGCAAGCTTTCAGAGAACATTACAGAACCCCCTTTCATATCTGATGGATAATCAAGAAGTACATTTGACCAAACAGGCCAATTTCCCTCTCCATAAACTCAATGAGACCTGTTACCACCAGGGAAAGAAAATAATCCTTGTTATACTTCTGTTGCATATTTTACATACACTACAAATTTTGAAAGTGTCTTTGAAAATTCTTTTTTAAATGCATTATCAAATCTTTTAAATAAAAATTGACTTAAAATATTACTGATCTAAATTCTAACCAGAAATATTTACTAAGATATAGTAAAATATACAACTGTATTTCCTCTGAGTTCTTAGTTCTTGCAAGAATGTATCTATATTTCCACATTTAGGGTCAATTTTGTAACTTAAAGTCAGTTTAAGATGGGATATTTCCCTAGATAGAATTGTTTCCAAAGCAAAGAATAAATAAGTTAAAAAATATTATACACAACTTGTTCTGCCAGAAACTAAACAGGAACTTACATGCAAAAAGCTACAACTGTATGACTCAATTTCAAGTACCAAGGCAAGCTTTACATGGAGATGTAAATTGCAGGGGGAGGCAGAAATACATGTCGGTTTCTCAAGAAATGAGGAGCCAGCCCTGTATATATTAACAACTGGTTTCAAAATTATATTTAAAAAAAAAAGTTTTCTAGCTGCTACTACTGGCGATAGAAGAGGAGGAAATGACATATAGGACAGCCTGTTGATTTTGTGGCTTTCAGTAAAGAAGATACATATCACTTTAAATAACAAAGCCACATAGAAATGTGCTCTAACAGGATCAGGCTGGTAGGCAAGATAATGTTAGCCTTTGAGACAAAAGTTGGAAGCAAGAGAATTGCCAACATATCTATAACTGACTCAAAAAGTCTTGGGAAGAAATAGGTGGTGTCATGATAAATTCAGCAGCAGCCTCCAGACTTTTCATTCCTG